>NW_018407734.1:149082-181021 GCF_002113885.1 Mizuhopecten yessoensis | reverse complement strand
ATACGTTATCTGTCTTGGTGTCATTAACAACAGTACTGTGAGTAATGAACACTAACACG
Organism: Mizuhopecten yessoensis; assembly: GCF_002113885.1. NCBI lineage: Eukaryota > Metazoa > Mollusca > Bivalvia > Pectinida > Pectinidae > Mizuhopecten > Mizuhopecten yessoensis. Next base: position 180,962 of record NW_018407734.1, on the reverse strand, counting down.
TTATCTGTCTTGGTGTGACTAATAACAGTACTGTGAGTAACGAACACTAACACGTTATCTGTCTTGGTGTCACTTACAACAGTACTGTGAGTAACGAACACTAACACGCTATCTGTCTTGGTGTCACTAACAACAGTACTGTGAGTAATGAACACTAATACGTTATCTGTCTTGGTGTGACTAATAACAGGACTGTGAGTAACGAACACTAACACGTTATCTCAACAGTACTGTGAGTAATGAACACTAACACGTTATCTGTCTTGGTGTCACTAACAACAGTACTGTGAGTAACGAACACTTATACGTTATCTGTCTTGTTGTCACTAACTTCAGTACTGTGAGTAACGAACACTTACACGCTTTTTGTCTTGGTGTCACTAACAACAGTAATGTGAGTAACGGACACTTATACATTATCTGTCTTGGTGTCACTAACAACAGTACTGTGAGTAACGAACACTAACACGTTATCTGTCTTGGTGTCACTTACAACAGTACTGTGAGTAACTGACACTTATACGTTATCTGTCTTGTTGTCACTAACTACAGTACTGTGAGTAACGAACACTTACACGTTATCTGTCTTGTTGTCACTAACAACAGTACTGTGAGTAACGAACACGTCCACGCTATTTGTCTTTGTGACACTAACAACAGTACTGTAAGAAACGAACACTAACAACACGTTATCTGTCTTGGTGTCACTAACTACAGTACTGTGGGTAACAAACACTAACACGTTATCTGTCTTGGTGTCACTAACTACAGTACTGTGAGTAACGTACACGTACACGTTATCTGTCTTGGTATCACTAACTACAGTACTGTGAGTAACGGACACTAACACGTTATCTGTCTTGGTGTCACTAACAACAGTACTGNTCTGTCTTGGTGTCACTAACAACAGTACTGTGAGTAACGGACACTAACACGTTATCTGTCTTGGTGTCACTAACAACAGTACTGTGAGTAACGAACACTAACACGTTATCTGTCTTGATGTCACTAACTACAGTACTGTGAGTAACGAACAATTACACGTTATCGGTCGTTGAGTCTCTAACAACAGTGGGGTGCAAATTTTGGAAATTAAGTTAATCGTATACAAAAAAAAAGTAGATTAAGTTTCGAAGGGATTGACATAAAGATTGAGGTGAACCTTTGTTGTTCCCAAATGCATTGCTGAGCCTGTATAGAATTCAGAATTTCCAAGAGACAACTCTTATCTAATAGCATGCGTCTATTACGATCAGCAATTCATTTTTATTATTATAATGTTTTGACTGAATAGTTTTTCGTATTAAAATACCTTTCAAAGTCGTCGACTTTTATACACAGAGAAAAATCGTTTCCGTTTTGTGTGTAACTCTGCAATGGGAGCTTGCGCATTGTTATGTTTTCTTCCTGCTTGTTGACAGCATGCACATCAACAAAGTTGTATTTTGTCAAATCCGGGTCAGTGGAGTCGTCAAAAAGACAGAGTTCAAGATTCATCTCAATTGACTTCTTGAATATTCCCTTTCTATGTTGTACAAGTATGGATTTGGTTGCACCAATAATGCAGGGTTGATCATCCATGCAGATCGGGCCATCATTGCTTGAGGGGATTATCTGTTAATATATATATATATTTGATGAAAGAATATATAGATAACGTATGCGTATAGAAGAACAATACTGGATTAAAATAGCGTAATTTAAGAGCAAACAAACGTTTAGGAAATCATACCAGCATAACGAAATGTGTTTTCATACATTTATCGAATATAAATGTTTTCACCTGAACGTGTAAGATTTCCGTTTCCCTGACACAGTTACGTGGAAAAGATAGCTTGATCTTGTTGTCTTGTTCTGAGATAAATTCCTTTCCCTCTGGGCCTAATATGAATCTTTCAATGATTGGTTCAGATGCCAAAAAAAGAATATCAAAGGCACCTCCTTCGCATTCTGCAATATCACCCTATATAAATAAAGCAAAGAAACGGAATAGGGAAGTGTTACAAAAAACACTTACAATCATATATACATATAATAATCAAGTGGGGAAAAGATATGGTTTCCTTGTGATCGAGATTATTGACTTTTTTTGCTCTGCTAATACAATCATTACCAATGGTAATAAAAAGCTCCATAGAATGACTAACCATTGCAAAGGGATACTGCTGTTGGGTCAAATGTTAGCGTTCAAGGTCAAAGCTGTAACTTCTGGTAGGTACGCTTTGCTTTCGTCATCCTCGCAACTTTATCTGGATAAAATTTGCTCACACTTCATACACTAGTAAAATATAAGATTATTTGAACTTGTTTTTCAAGGTGTAACCTTCAACAAGGCCACAAATTAGAATTCCTTTACTTATCTTTAATATCGGTCTGACTTATTTAAACTTCCCGAGGGGAAAAACTTATATTAAGTATTTTTTGTACAAAATGAAGACATCATCTAAACCCTAATTATAGACCTAAGTTTCCAGAGTGATATGTATCCAGATAATTCTGCATCATGTAAGACACATGATTTTAACAAAATGTTGTGTACGAAGAGCCGACATGTGTATAATTTGCGAATCCTTTCATTCTAATTAAATTCTCACCTTCATTTGTACGGGCACTTTCACCCAATCTCCATTTCTTCTGAGATGAGCAGAGTACTTAAAGTGTGGCGAACGTTTGGCTTTAACAGCTACGGAGATGCGTATTTCACCTGCACAATTGTCTACGAATGGTAAAGAGACCAAATTGTCCTCTTCTTCGCTAGTAGACTTCAGATATACTCCAAACATATCTGTTATTAATTTTGATCCTGCAAGTGCCTCTCTCAGTTCCGCCAACTGTGTGGTTCTGGTGTGAAGTTGCAGATACCGACATATGTATGGAACTTTGAATTTATGATTTTCCGGAAATCTGACAAATATTCCATTGTCAAGGTTCTCTTCAATCATTGGATACCTGAAAAGGTATTCAAGAAAATACTTGGTAGACATCTTTAAAATGGTGGATCAAAAATTGGTTATCTAGAAAAATGTACTACTTTGTCAACACAAAAGGGAAAAATAAAAAAATAGAAATAAGCTTTTCAAAATAAACCCCCAACAATTACTGAAGAGACATCCCATGCAACAGGAACAACATCAAAAATAAAAAATAAATATAGTCTGATCCTAATAGGCGCCCCGAAATATCTCCAACGCTAAATATGACAAAAGTCCTGGTCACACTTAAACAAGAGGTTAGCCAACTCAATGGAACCAGTGACACTGCAGTGTTAATGCGTAACATAATATCGGTTGCTTCCTGTGAGAGACTTTACCAATAACTTTTGTGCAAAATATGTTCACCACAAACAAAACAGTTAAGCGGATGTTGTTATGATTGAATTTAAGCCATTCAACTCATTTGTTATCTACATCTACACAATTAGTACATATCTTCACCATTTAAAGTTACGTTTATACGTGTATTAGCAAGCGTTATCACATAAACGAGAAGTTATCAATAGTCTCCCCCGTACAGCCATCCAATCACTCACCTTTCAGGACCAGATTCCTCAGATGTATCGGTGACATCGGAGTCTGAACTGCATCACAAAAGCAAATAATTAGCATTTCCAACAATAGGATATTGCTAGACAAGGATTGAAATATAATCGAGGTAGACTTTTGTAATTTCACTTTGATACTTTTGTTTCAATAATATTTACCATTTAACATTTCTTCCGGTAACTATATGATGCATTTGTTTTGTGTGAATAGTATAAGTATCTGTCTTACCTTGTGTGGAAATCATCCCCATAAGACAAATTTGAGTCATCTGTGTCGTTATCGGGCAGTATTTCTAATGGTTCCCTGAGTTATAAGTAATAATAGTAATGTGATTACATTAAACAAACGCTATGTACTCTGTATTAAGTAACATGATTTGTTAACAATTCGTCTGTTGTATGGAAAAGTGTGATGGGATAGGTTTTATAAAAGAGCCCAGATCACGACAGTTTACTTACACCTCGTCTGGTTCCAACAATTCCTCTGTGAAACTATCTTCATATGATGTTTCTGCTTGAGTGTCTTCGAAGCCTGTGTTGAATTCCACTTGTGTTGATGACCTGGATATCGAGATTTCTTGTTGCTCATGAAGCATATGTAATATGTATAATACGAAGCATATACAATATATTAATGCATTTAATACAATATATCATATCATATAAGACTGAGAAAAATGAAAAGTTATTAGTAAATAAGTAACCATTCAAAAATGACTTATGTTATGTTTCCTGGTTTAACAAGCAAATAGGTATAACAATCTATATTCTTAGATTACAAGTATAACAACAAATATTGTAAGAACTAACATTACCTGTTGAGTCTGATGTCAGCTGGTTCCGCTATAACCTCCATATCAGGAATGCTATGACGTCTTGAAAATAAATGTGAAATATTTAAAAATACATTTCATAGAAGACACCAAATCAAGAAACCACACAATAGAAGTTATACTGCTAAGGGAGAAAAAAAATGAAATACGAACTAGGAAGCACCTATTCAAATAGTTAGTTTATCAATCATACAACTAATGGTTCAAAAATAATAAGCCTAAGTCAAATGTGTTTCAAAACATATGGAGAAATAATTTAAAAGGGTTTTTTGACCATTATAGCATTACTTTTTACCCTTTGAATTACCATAATTAAAAAAAAAAATGTATATATCTATCTGATATATGGTGTAGACGTTTATCTCTAAACAGTGTTTTAAACTGGTCATACTGTATCCTGGTGTGTAAGTGCCAAAGCAAAATGACACTATCGGTACCTTAGGACGTAGGGGACACAATCAGTACCTGTAAAATGCGTGAAAGGGCATTACATGTACACTTAGGTGTTAAGTCCAGTACCTGTACACTTAGGTGGCAATACCAGTACATGTACTCTTAGGCGGCAATAACAGTACCTGTATACTTAGGTGGCAATACCAGAACATGCACACTTAGGCGGCACTACCAGTACCTGTATACGTTGGTGGCAATACCAGTACATGTACTCTTAGGCGGCAATACCAGTACCTGTATACTTAGGTGGCAATACCAGTACATGTACACTTAGGCGGCAATACCAGTACATGTACTCTTAGGCGGCAATACCAGTACCTGTATACTTATGTGGCAATACCAGTACATGTACTCTTATGTGGCAATACCAGTACATGTACTCTTAGGCGGCAATACCAGTACCTGTATACTTGGGTGGCAATACCAGTACATGTACTCTTAGGCGGCAATACCAGTCCATGTATACTTAGGTGGCAATACCAGTACTTGTACACTAAGGGATCTACCAGTACATGTTAACACGTCGGTAACAGAACACTGAGGGAACTACCAGTACCTGTTAACAAGTCGGTAACAGTACACCGAGGGAACTACCAGTACCTGTTAACACGTCGGTAACGTTAACAAGTCGGTAACAGTACACTGATGGAACTACCAGTGGTAACAGTACACTGCGGGAACTACGAGTACCTGTTAACATGTCGGTAACAGGACACTTAGGGAACTACCAGTACCTATTAACAAGTCGGTAACAGTACACTGAGGGAACTACCAGTACTGGTTAACATGTCGGTAACAGTACACTGAGGGAACTACCAGTACCTGTGAACACGTCTGTAACAGTACACTGAGGGAACTACCAGTACCGGTTAACATGTCGGTAACAGTACACTGCGGGAACTACGAGTACCTGTTAACATGTCGGTAACAGTACACTTAGGGAACTACCAGTACCTATTAACAAGTCGGTAACAGTACACTGAGGAAACTACCAGTACATGTTAACAAGTCGGTAACAGTACACTGATGGAACTACCAGTATATGTTAACATGTCGGTAACAGAATACTAAGGGAACTACCAGTACCTGTTAACACGTCGGTAACAGTACACCGAGGGAACTACCAGTACCTGTTAACACGTCGGTAACAGAACACTGAGGGAACTACCAGAACATGTTAAAACGTCGGTAACAGTACACCGAGGGAACGACCAGTACATGTTAACACGTCGGTAACAGTACATCGCGGGAACGACCAGTACCTGTTAACACGTCGGTAACAGTACACCGAGGGAACTACCAGTACCTGTTAACACGTCAGTAACAGTACACTGAGGGAACTACCAGTACCTATTAACAAGTCGGTAACAGAACACTGAGGGAACTACCAGTACATGTTAACACGTCGGTAACAGTACACCGAGGGAACGACCAGTACCTGTTAACACGTCGGTAACAGTACACTGCGGGAACTACCAGTACCTGTTAACACGTCGGTAACAGTACACTGAGGGCACTACCAGTACCTGTTAACATGTCGGTAACAAAATACTGAGGGAACTACAAGTACATGTTAACACGTCGGTAACAGTACACTGAGGGAACTACCAGTACCTGTTAACATGTCGGTAACAGAATACTGAGGGAACTACAAGTACATGTTAACAAGTCGGTAACAGTACACTGAGGGAACTACCAGTACCTGTTAACATGTCGATAACAGTACACTGAGGGAACTACCAGTACCTGTTTACAAGTCGGTAACAGTACACAGAGGGAACTACCAGTACCTGTTAACAAGTCGGTAACAGTACACCGAGGGAACTACCAGTACCTGTTAACACGTCGGTAACAGGACACTGAGGGAACTACCAGTACCTGTTAACAAGTCGCTAACAGTACACCGAGGGAACTACCAGTACATGTTAACATGTCGGGAACAGAATACTGAGGGAACTACCAGTACCTGTTAACAAGTCGGTAACAGTACACCGAGGGAACTACCAGTACCTGTTAACACGTCGGTAACAGGACACTGAGGGAACTACCAGTACCTGTTAACAAGTCGCTAACAGTACACCGAGGGAACTACCAGTACATGTTAACAAGTCGGTATCAGAACACTGAGGGAACTACCAGTACATGTTAACATGTCGGTAACAGAACACTGAGGGAACTACCAGTACCTGTTAACACCACGGTAACAGTACACTGAGGGAACTACCAGTACATGTTAACAAGTCGGTATCAGAACACTGAGGGAACTACCAGTACATGTTAACAAGTCGGTAACAGTACACTGAGGGAACTACCAGTACCGGTTAACATGTCGGTAACAGAACACTGAGGAAACTACGAGTACCTGTTAACATGTCGGTAACAGAACACTGAGGGAACTACCAGTCCCTGTTAACACGTCGGTAACAGTACACTGAGGAAACTACCAGTACCTGTTAACATGTCGGTAACAGTACACTGAGGGAACTACCAGTACCGGTTAACATGTCGGTAACAGTACACTGAGGAAACTACGAGTACCTGTTAACACGTCGGTAACAGTACACTGCAGGAACTACGAGTACCTGTTAACATGTCGGTAACAGAACACTGAAGGAACTACGAGTACCTGTTAACATGTCGGTAACAGTACACTGAGGGAACTACGAGTACCTGTTAACATGTCGGTAACAGTACACTCCGGTTAACATGTCGGTAACAGTACACTGAGGGAACTACCAGTTCCTGTTAACACGTCGGTAACAGTACACTGCAGGAACTACCAGTACCTGTTAACATGTCGGTAACAGGACACTGAGGGAACTACCAGTACCTGTTAACATGTCGGTAACAGAACACTGAAGGAACTACCAGTACCTGTTAACATGTCGGTAACAGAACACTGAAGGAACTACGAGTGCCTGTTAACATGTCGGTAACAGTACACTGAGGGAACTACCAGTACGTACCTATTAACAAGTCGGTAACAGTACACTGAGGAAACTACCAGTACATGTTAACAAGTCGGTAGCAGTACACTGAGGGAACTACCAGTACCTGTTAACACGTCGGTAACAGTACACTGAGGGAACTACCAGTACCTGTTAACAAGTCGGTAACAGTACACTGAGGGAACTACCAGTACTTGTTTACATGTCGGTAACAGTACACTGAGGGAACTACCAGTACCTATTATCAAGTCGGTAAAAGTACACTGAGGGAACTACCAGTACATGTTAACAAGTCGGTAACAGTACACTGAGGGAACTACCAGTACCTGTTAACACGTCGGTAACATTTCGCTGAGGGAACTACCAGTAAATGTGCAATAAGGGGATATAAATAGTAACTGTACATTAAAGGAGAGGTACACGTAAGGGGCACTATCCGTACCTGTTAACTTAGGGGCCACAACCAGTAACTGTTCAATTATTGGAGAAAACCGATACCTGTACATGAAGTGGGAACAATTAGGGGACACTACCAGTACCTCTACACTCAGGGGTGCTAACAGTACCTGTACAAATAGGGGAGACAGTTTAGTTTTATTTTGTTGAAATTCCTAATAACAACTCAGGCCATTTAAGGAATGCATCCATGTGTGATGTGCAGCGTGCATGTATATGTATACTGTAGACAGGATATTTTTGTGCTTTTGCCTCCTTGTAATAGCGCTTATCTGATGCCGACTGGATGTTGACTATATATATTATTTACCTAGCAAGGTACTTGGACTAGATAAAATTGACCTTACGTGGGACGTGGTTTATATAATTGTAACATAACGTGGGACGTGTACTACAAAACAGTTTTCTAACGAGAGCCGTAAACAAGCCAAAAGTTATCCAATGTGGAACTTGGACTAAATAACAGTCACCTAACGAGAGACGTGAACTAGATAACAGTTACCTACGTTGGACTTGATCAAGATAGTTGTTACATAACGTGGGACGTTTGCTAGATAACACTTATCTAATGAGTGACGTGAACTAGAACACAATTATCTAACGTGGGATGTGTACTAGATAACAGACACTAACGAGAGACGTGAACTGAATAAAAGTTATCTCAAAATATACAAAGTGTACGAACACATTGTCACACTATTTCAGGAGCTTACTTTTGGTTCGGTTCAATCCTTTTTTCTGCGTTGCTGTCCTCATCCGAAGATCCTCCGTTGATCTTCTTGAAGCCTGTGTTAAATGTCACTTGTGTGGATGACCTAAACGTAAAGAATTGTTGGTTCTTAAAATGTAAATGTCACGTATAACACATAACGATTCATTGGATTCAAATTATTCAGAAAAACGTTCGTCAGTTTGGTGTAAATAATAAAAGCTAATTTTGTTCTGAACACAAACAGTAATGGAAAACTTACTTTGCGGGCTTTCTGTTTTCTTTGTCGAGCATAAAATATACATAACTGGTTTTTCGACTCTAAACCACTGAAAACAACTCACGAAGCCACAGTGTGCCGACTCAGTAAAGTCAGTTGTCAAAAAATATAGAGACATTTTGCCAAATTGCACTCTAATACTACAGGCAGTAAGGGGGTCGAGTATTAATTTATTCCTATTCCGCCCCTTATTGGATGTTAATATTCGGTAAAAGGGCCCATTCGTCTCTGTTCATCGAATCCCCTTTCTTATAGATAGATTCTTTGAATTTCCTGACTGTCCAGTTGTCCTCCCGTTCAAGCACTTTTAATTGGTTCAGGTGTATGCTGTGATTGTGTACATTTCCCTGGTCTGTAATGTCTTATTAATTGCATTGTATCAGTCTGAACGTTAAAACAGGCAGAACGATTCAACAAGAAGTCGCTCGACATGAGAATCGTTTAAAATTCACCCTTAGATATATTAGTGAGGAGTAAGTTCAAGCCTCACTACAAATGTACTGCTCTATCAATAAGTGCTCTTAACATCATACACAAATCAGCACAACAGTTATTAAGAAAAAACGTAAGCATCATAAACAACAACATTTATTGTTTAAATATTGTAAAACAAAATTGTCGACCATGTTGGACAAATACACAGCTGACGACCAGGCCAGGGCTTGCATGTACTTCACATCTACAAACAGTACCGAATACACCAAATGTAATTAACGACAACACAAAAAGATTTATAACATGTGAAGGAAAGAAGGGAAAGATAGTTTTGACATATCTGTCACTCAGCTAAACATGTCAGCAGATACCGGTTGACAAACGACCAGACCAAGAACATGTAATCGCTAAGGGTTTCAACTTAGCAGTTAGATTCCACGTAAAATAATTCATTGTAAGAGATAACGTTACCTATTGAATCTGATGTCAGCTGGTTTCGCTATAACCTCCATATCAAGATTGCTATGACGTTTTGAAAATAAATGTGAAATATTTAAAAATACATTTCAGAGCAGACGCCAAATCAAGAAACCACACAATAAAAGTAATGCTGCCGAGGAAAAATAATAACTAGAAATACGAATAAGGAAGCACCTGTTTCAATAGTAAGTTTTCATGGTAAAAGTAAATCATGGAACCAATTCTTCAATAATAATTAGCCCAAGTCAAATGTGTTTCAAAACATATGTAGAAATAAATCAAAAGGGGTTATTGCTCATTATAACATTGCTTTATATGTTTTGAATTATCATTATTGAAAAATAAATATATATATAGATCTGACATACATGTATGATGTAGACGTCTCTAAACAGTCCTTTACACTAGTCATACTGTATCCCAGTGTGTAAGTGCCAAAGCGAAGGGACACAACTGGTACTTTAAGACGTAAAGGACACAACCGGTACTTGCACAATTAGGGAACTATCAGAACCTGTACACTTAGAGGCACTACCAGTACCTGTACACTGAGGAAAATGCCAGTACCTGAACACCTAGGTTGCACTACCGTACCTGTACACTGAGGGAAATGCCAGTACCTGTACACGTAGGAGGCACTACCAGCACATGTACACTTAGATGGCACTACCAGTACCTGTACATTAAGGTTGCACTACCATACCTGTACACTGAGGGAAATACCAGTACCTGTACACGTAGGAGGCACTACCAGTACCTGTACACCTAGGTTGCACAACCGTACCTGTACACTGAGGGAAATGCCAGTACCTGTACACCTAGGTTGCACTACCGTACCTGTACGCTGAGGGAAATGCCAGTACCTGTACACGTAGGAGGCACTACCAGCACAGATACACTTAGATGGCACAACCAGTACCTGTACACCTAGGTTGCACTACCGTACCTGTACACTGAGGGAAATGCCAGTACCTGTACAAGTAGGAGGCACTACCAGCACCTGTACATTTAGGTTGCACTACCATTACATGTACACTTTGGTGGCACTACCAGTACCTGTACACTTTGGTGGCACCACCAGTACCTGAACACTGAGGTACTACCAATACATGTACACTGAGGGAACTTCCAGTACCTGTACACTGAGGTGGCACTACCAGTACCTGTACACTGAGGTGGCACTACCAGTACATTTACACTACAAGCACTACTAGTACTTGTACACTGAGGTGGCATTACCAGTACCTGTACACTGAGGTGGCACTACCAGTACCTGTACACTGATGTGGCACTACCAGTACCTGTACACTGAGGTGGCACTACCAGTACATGTACACTACAGTCACTACCAATACCTGTACACTGAGGTGGCACTACCAGTACATGTACACTACAGGCACTATCAGAACCTGTACACTTAGGTGGCACTACCAGTACATGTACACTACAGACACTACCAGTACCTGTACACTGAGGTGGCACTACCAGTACATGTACACTACAGTCACCACCAATATCTGAACACTGAGGAACTACCAATACATGTACACTGAGGGAATTTCCAGTACCTGTACACTGAGGTGGCACTACCAGTACCTGTACACTGAGGTGGCACTACCAGTACATATACACTACAGGCACTACCAGTACATGTACACTGAAGTGGAACTACCAGTACATGTACACTGAGATGGCACTACCAGTACATGTACACTACAGGCACTACCAATACTTGTACACTCAGGTGGCACTACCAGTACCTGTACACTGATGTGGCAATACCAGTACCTGTACACTGAGGTGGCACTACCAATACCTGTACACTTCAGGCACTACCAGTACCTGTACACTTAGGTGGCACTACCAGTACTTGTACACTTAGGTGGCACTACCAGTACATGTACACTACAGGCACTACCAGTACCTGTACACTGAGATGGCACTACCAGTACTTGTACATTAATGTGGCACTACCAATACCTGTACACTGAGGTGGCACTACCAGTACATGTACACTACATGCACTACCAGTACCTGTACACTGAGATGGCACTATCAGTACTTGTACAATTAGGGGAGATTACCGGTAACTACTGATTAAAGGGTAATAACAAGTACTTAGAGGAGAAAACTGGTACCTATATACTAAGGGGAGTGACCGGCATATGTACACTGAGGGGAGACAACCAGTACATGTACCCTCAGCGGAGACAACCAATATTGATTTCTTTTCCTCTGAAATCGTAAAACTTATTGGTGTGAAACGTGGGCTTGGTTAAGTTTTATTTTGTTGAAAGTCCCATTAACAACTAAGGTCATTTAAGAACGTGCCTTCATGTGAGATGTGCAGCGTGCATGTATATGTATTTCGGAGACAGGATATATTTGTGTTATTGCCTCCTTGTAATAGCGCTGATCTGATGCGGACTGGATGTTGACTATATCATATTTACGTAGTATGGGACTTGGACTAGATAAAATTGACCTAACGTGGGACGTGGACTAGATAATTTTTACATAACGAGGGACGTGAACTAGATACTTGTTATATAACGTTGGACGTTGACAATAAAACAGTTATCAAACGTGGGACGTAAACAAGACAAAATGTATCTAAGGTGGGATGTGGACTCTATTACAGTTACCTAACGCTGGACGTGATCAAGATAATTGTTACATAACGTAGGACGTTAACTAGATAACATTTACCTAATGAGTGACGTGAACTAGAAAACAATTATCTAACGTGGGACGTTGACTAGATAACAGACGAACACATTGTCACACTATTTCAGAAGCTTACTTTCGGTTCGGTTCAATCCTTTTTTCTGCGTTGCTGTCCTCATCCGAAGATCCTCCGTTGATCTCCTTGAAACCTGTGTTAAATGTCACTTGTGTGGATGACCTAAAAGTAAAGAATTGTTTGTTCTTAAAATGTAAATAGCACGTATTATGCATACTGTTTCATTTAATTTAGTACGCTTAACATATTCAAATTATTCAGAAAAACGTTCATCAGTTTGGTGTGAATAAACACAAACAGGAATGGAAAACTTACTTTGCGAGCTTTCTGTTTTCTTTGTCGACCATAAAATATCCATACATGGTGTCTCGGCTCTAAACCACCGAAAACAACTCACGCAGCCACAGTGGCCCAATTGCACTCTTATTGGATGTTGATATTGGGTGAATAGGCCCCTCCGTCTCTGTTCATCGAATCCCTTTCCTTCATTACATAGATAAATTATTTTATTTTTCTGACTGTCCAGTTGTCTTTTCATTCAAGCGCTTTCGGTTTGTTCCAGTCTATGCTGTGATTGTGTACATTTCCATGGTCTGAAATGTCTTATTTATTGTATTGTGTCAGTCCGAACGTTTAAACAGGCAGAAGGAGTCAACAAGAAAATCGTTCGTCATGAGTATCCTTTGAAATCGATCTAAGATGTTTGTAACAGGAGCGTGTTGGGCCCGGTTTGTCAGTACGTCAAACTGCACCCGACTCTCCCTGCAGACCAACCCAGGTTCGATGGTTAACATGTTAATGTCTTAGAGGGAAAACAAACGCTTGATATACAATTAACAATTTATTTTTTACAACATAAGATAAATAGAAAACAATTACAATATCCTAGGCCTTGCTAATATAACGAATACTTGTGAAGACTGACCCCGTACTATCTACGACCTAGCTATAATTCGAAACTAAAACTCACCCCGCATCCCGACAAAGTCCCTATGTAAAAATCCTAAACAAACCCTAAATATATCTGACGATAAGATGTGCACACAGCGCACAGGAACCTAATCCATCCGACTGCCTCGTGTACGATATACCATTCTGAATTTATCCAACATTTGACCATACGAAGTTAAAGGACCACTCACAACAGAGGATTCACAGAGGACACTGACGAAAGAGCAAGCGACTACGGAAAATACATGACAAAAATATCGACCTCAGACATGACACGTGAACAGAGAAAAAAACAAAGGTCAGGGTGACACAGGTATACATAGTACAGACACAACATACAGAAATGCCGTAGAATTAAGTGTAAAAGTGGAGATAATTCGGATACTTAACATTCGATATTTGCGATTGACAGTTCACCACGTTTCGTCGTCCATCTTGTTGTTTTCACATTCAGAACCTAGTTACGTAACCGGAAGTGCTCCGAGTAGCTTTTGCGCGCTATTGCACGTGCAAAGTGCCGTGTGTCTGTCTATATAAAGCGGTGGTTTTCTATAGCTCGTCAGTCAGAAGTAAAGTCCTCGTAAGACTGCCTGACTCACTCTTTCTCTCCTTCTTTCTAGGACTCGTTAGGTAATAATGTAGGACCAGCAATAATGTTTAGTGTTAGGGTTAGAAAGTAGTCTGTACACGTGTCTATATAGAATTCCAACGTAGAGTCCGTCGTCTATCCTTATAGGAGTAGGCCTCGTAGCCACTAGTAGTAATGAACGGTGTTGTATCGTGTGCGTAAGGGTGTGAGATATGTTATCGTGTATTGTACTGATATTTCTTTACACTTGTTGTGTTTAATAAAAGATACTGAAGTTTATATCCTTGAGTCTATGTTCATTTGCCATACTTCATGTTCATCAATTTATAAGACCCCAATGGACCCAAGTTCACCGAACCTGGATGTTGGTTTTAAAGTGGAAAACCGCCCCTTTTACACTGGTGCCGTACTGACCAGGATCTTGGCAACCCATTTGGGTCATTTTCGAATTTTGTGTAAAAATAATTGTAGAATTTAAAGTTGGAAGTAATGGCGAATGAACGTGATTCAGGTGTGTTTACTAGGAGTAAAGGTTTAGGGTATCTTGTAGATTCTGGATCAGCTGTAACATAGTTACTAAGGAAATGTATAATGCTATGCCCTAGGGTAATAGACCAGAATTAACAAGCAGTGGTATTATGCTGTACTCTGCGCATGCCTCGGGTGACAAGTAGTGGTGGCTGGTAAAGCCAACTTTAGATTTAAAGTGGGCAAATTAGTGTACGAACAGGAGGCTATAGTGCCTAGGTTGGACCAATTATCAGGGATTCTAGGTGTAGATTTCCTGGTTAAACATGGAGAAGAAATCCATTTTAGGGACAGGACTCTTAGGTTAGAGGGTCAGTGTGTCAACCTAGTTACAGAAGGGTACAAATTAAAGGTTGTGCCCGAATAAGGGTGTGTGAGACTGTCTCCGTACCAGCTAACTCTGAGTGTCATTTTAAGGGTTATATATAAGGTGCTATGGATAGTGCAGAGGGTATTGTAGAACCAAATACATTCATAGCTAAACAGGGACTAATGGTGGTTAGTGTGCTACGTAGACGCCGCCAGGAAAAGAGATAAATCTCTCTGTTTTGAACCTAAGTGTCAAGTTGCAAAAACGACAATAGTAGTCCAGGGGAGATAACTCCGCAGCAAACTAGAGAAGACATGATGATAAAGTCTCCACCCAGATACTGTTCATAGAATCTTGAAGTAAAAACACAGAAAGATAGATTAGTGTTGTATTACATTTATTCTGTGTTGCACAAAGTACAAATGTGATCAGTGTGATCTATATCCTGATATAACAAGTATGTACTTCCGTTTAAAGATGTTTTCCTTGTGTTGCTTGCACTGGTACAGCTTAAAAGACTTTATAATTTGGATATAATTTGATCTGCAGTTATAGAAACTGGGTACTATGGGTAGTATGCCATTTGGTGGTGATTCTGTGTACATGTATATTGTTTGTGTAGATATACATAGGGAATCTGTAATGCGAAAGAGCTCGAGATAATTGCAGTGTTTGTTTTGTTATCCCATTTTCCTTATATTTTTTTATTGTATTGTTATTATGTAATACTAGGGATTGCTTTTCTTATAGTAGTGGTTTGTGTAGAGATATCAGTCACATAGATAGTGTTTGGAGTGGAAAAACACAGTGGCTTACCATGCTTGAAGTGTGAGGCATGGTGAAGTAGTTGCTATAAGAAGGTAGTTTACTGGGCACTGTAGATTATGCTCTTGTGTGATTGGAGAGTTACTGAGATTATGATATATACCATCTGTGTATTGCTGTTGTAGCCTATGCCAATTAATGCTTGAAATAACATCTTATTGCGAATGAAAAATGTGTTACTGTGACTAACGACTGTGTTAGGTTTCTGGGGGGTGGTGTGTCATGAAGATAACAGAAAGGTATTCTGTTATGTTGTATTTCATTTATTTTGTTAAGTGTGTGTGTTAATGTGAAATGTTTTTCAATTTAGTGGGTATTTAATTGTCATGTATTGTATATTGAATGAATTCATGAATATATTCAGTAATGAATTCTTCCCATAATACATTTTTGTGAAATGGATCTATATATTTTTGTAAATTAATTGTAAAGTACCAGAGAAATTGTTGACTTAATTTTGCAAATGTCGTAACCGAAGATGTCTATATAATGTAACTGTTGGAGTAATACAGATAAATTGTGCATATTTTGTGTATTATTATTTATTATTTATTTTTGCTATGGAATATTACTCCTGTGCAGATGAGCGATGTAAGAATGTGTGGACATTATTTTTTTGATACTAATAGTTTATGGAGTGAATCAGTATATTTGTCGTTGTATATAATTGTCTACCTCATGTAAATGGCATTTTTTCTTGAAGTTCAATATTCAGTTCGAACTATATGGGCAGAGGTTTAGAAATGTGTGTGATTGATCGCACTTTTCATGTTGTACTATGTGGTTGTAAAGTTCGCCTGTGATTGTACACTGTACTGAGTGAGTTTTTGAAGTGAGGTTTTCATTACAATCTTTAAGCGATCAAGTTTTCAAATTTTGTCGGTTTTGACAAATGTTTGAACATTTGTCTTAAGGGGGGAGGAATGTAAAAGTGGAGATAATTCGGATACTTAACATTCGATATTTGCGATTGACAGTTCACCACGTTTCGTCGTCCATCTTGTTGTTTTCACATTCAGAACCTAGTTACGTAACCGGAAGTGCTCCGAGTAGCTTTTGCGCGCTATTGCACGTGCAAAGTGCCGTGTGTCTGTCTATATAAAGCGGTGGTTTTCTATAGCTCGTCAGTCAGAAGTAAAGTCCTCGTAAGACTGCCTGACTCACTCTTTCTCTCCTTCTTTCTAGGACTCGTTAGGTAATAATGTAGGACCAGCAATAATGTTTAGTGTTAGGGTTAGAAAGTAGTCTGTACACGTGTCTATATAGAATTCCAACGTAGAGTCCGTCGTCTATCCTTATAGGAGTAGGCCTCGTAGCCACTAGTAGTAATGAACGGTGTTGTATCGTGTGCGTAAGGGTGTGAGATATGTTATCGTGTATTGTACTGATATTTCTTTACACTTGTTGAGTTTAATAAAAGATACTGAAGTTTATATCCTTGAGTCTATGTTCATTTGCCATACTTCATGTTCATCAATTTATAAGACCCCAATGGACCCAAGATCACCGAACCTGGGTGTTGGTTTTAAAGTGGAAAACCGCCCCTTTTACATAAGCTTATTACCCTGTCAGCTTACAATGCCAGCTTAACACTGTCGATGAACACACATATATCATAACGTCCCCCGCTACACAACACATATATCATAACGTCCCCCGCTACACAACACATATATCATAACGTCCCCCGCTACACAACACATATATCATAACGTCCCCCGCTACACAACACATATATCATAACGTCCCCCGCTACACAACACATATATCATAACGTCCCCCGCTACACAACACATATATCATAACGTCCCCCGCTACACAACACATATATCATAACGTCCCCCGCTACATGTCAAAGTGAGTTGTAAGTATAAGAGTGAAATCGGGCAAAATATCTCTATATTTTTTGAAAGCTGACATAACTGATTCGGCACACTGTGGCATAGTGAGTTGTTTTCAGCAGTTTAGAGTCGAGACATCGGTTATTTACACTCCTTGATTGACAAAGGAAACAGACGTTTCGAAAGCTCGTAAAATAAGTTTTCATTCTGTTGGTGTTAAAAAAACTTAGCCTTTATTTACTGTATCAAATTAAGCTAAATTATAATTTTAGCAGGTATAAACAGTTATTTACCGATAAATGGTGAGGATATATATTTGTCTTATATAATACAAATACTGATATTTCGAGGTGCTTATATATTTATTATCCCAACCTAGTTCGTAGGTCAAAGCGGTTCACAAATTATTATCCGTGGTTATTTTGTCACTATCGTTCTCACCTCCCTTGGGAGCATACAGCCGATACTGCCATTCAGGTGCTCACAGCTTGCATAAACAAATTCAAGCACTGCCCAACCACGTACTCATTTACAGCTGAGTAGACTGGACAAGCGGAGTAAAGAATCCTGTGCAAACATACAACACAGTGCCGTGACGTGACTCGAACCCGTATCCCTTCGGCCTTGAACCCGGCGTCATACCACTAGACTACCGTGCCGCATTATGCGAAAACAAAATATTTTGTAAAACTACAGAAACATTATTTAAAAAAAAATAAACACATTTCAAGAGAGAGCATTACCTATTCAGTTTGATGTCTTGCGGTTCTGCTAAAACCTCCATTTCCGGATTATTATGATGTCTTGAAAAGAAACGTGAAATATATTAAAAAATAAATATTGAAAGGAAGCTATGAACAAAAGCAGTATTTGCTGAGCGAAATGCTACTTCCAAAAACTGTAGCTTCGGATAAGAAACCTTATACCTTACCTTTCGGGACTTTTTAATAAAAAATATAAACACCAACAGTGTTATGAAAGTAAAACAAATTTGCGAGCTAGACCGGGATTCGTACACTGGCTTGATATCCTTTCGCTCGTACCGATTGAGCTACAGTAGCTAGCAAACGGAGGTATCCTAACCCAGCTATGCTACTGTTATATCAAAACGGAAATTAAACGGGGTTACTGTATATACGAAATATGTTATTCATATCAAAACAGATTCTATAATTGCACATTTTCATTTTTTTTTTTTGTGGACTTTAAGTATATTGCATGTAATAAATTAAACGTAATAAAACACAATCGTCAACCTTTACTACTCTCATGCGTTTGACAGGCGACCACTAAGATAGAATGAAGATTGAAGTACATGGTTATGATTTGTTTGTTTAAAGCATTCTCGTGTAGATACAGTTAGATGTAACAGGCCGTGAAGAAACACCTACCGCACCGAAACCAATGATGAGCCATACATACGTTTTGTAAGGTTCCAGCAACTCCTCTCTCCTGCTATCGAGAATGCATACATATGACCATGCCTAAGAATGTGCAAGTATACCCATCCGTACATACATAAACAAAATAAACATGCATGCACATAACTATATTTCATGTGATCTCTTTTTAATTTTATAAGATTATATGTCAATCATCAGTTTTATCTCACCGCATTTTGCATATAGAATATCATATACCTATATATACACATATATACTTTAGAATATTCAGTACTATATAAAAGATAGAAGGATATCATATCTTAATTATATGTAAATATATACTTAATTGTTGTTATATATATTATATAGTTCTTGAGTATTCTCGGGTGTCTGCTATGTTTATTCATTTCTTTACCAATAGAGGATTTAAAATAGGATATTATAGGCTCGTAACATTTTTAGCTTTAAAGTATGAAAATATTTGACCATGATTCCGTTGTTTTTTCAAAGGTCTCAATTTTATCCCTCCCTTGGGCTATTACATTGTCAATCTCGTGTACATTTTTTTTTTTTTAAATCAGTCATGCTAGGGTTTCGTTTCTTTTGTGAGCTAAGGTAGATGAACATTTTTGCATGATTCATAATGACATTAGTTGGAATGGGTTTTTGAAATTCAAAGAACCATGTGTGATCAACTGACTGCCTTTTTACTAATGTTTTTCATCCTTTCCTTGCAGCCTTCCGACCAGGATTTAGTTGTCAATCCACCCTGTTATGTCTCGTGAGGATTGGCGTAGAGCCCTTGGCAACCATGAGTATGTCGCCGCCATACTGATGGACCTCCCCAAGGTTTTTGACTGTCTTCCTCCTAACTTGTTGGTCGGGAAACTGGAGGCCTATGACTTAAGCAAAGCCTCATTTAACCTTGTGTCCAGCTACCCATGGTGCAGTCCTTTTGAGTAAAGAACATAATCGATAGTTGAGCTATCCTGCCGGTTGGAAAGTATACAGGTGACATCTGTTGCCTCGTAGAAAATGTCGTGATCAGTGATGAATCCTTTCAGGGCATCTGTTCGTATTGTCGACAAACCCTTAGTAATATCCGTGTAGAGCTATCCCGCCACAATGATCTTACAATCATACTTATTTCGTCTAAGATTTCGGATAGTTGGTCAAGTGTTTCTTGAAATTCCTCATTACTGATTGTTTTCCCTCTACACGGCATGTATACGTTAATGACAATAAATGGTTTCGGAATATATGCCACTCTAATGACCTGAGTTCTGTTGTTACCATCGTTGATTATCTGTACCAGCTGCTCAATGTTCGAGTTCCATAAGATTGCTACACCTCCGTATCCCCGGGGCCTCTGTACTGGTGAAATAGGGTTGCCGGAATCGACGGCTTTGCCAGCATATCTTAAATTTGCATCACAATGAGATAGCTTATCGAGTTCAAAGTCAAAAAGCCAGTGGTCCTGGATCAAAACGATTGTAGAGAGTTCTTCTAACTGAGCTATGGTATGTTGACCTGAAGTTTTCAAGTTATAAGACGTTATGTGGAGGGATTATCCATTCAGAACACAGTTAAGTAAAGTATGGAAGGCAGTTAAATAGAATAAGAGCCGTGATAACAACACACAGTCCCAAAAGCAGAGGTAACACATATTTCGAACACACACGGTAGATACATGTTTATTTGATAATTTTATTATAACCACTTCATTCAAGCTTTTACCAATATAATTTACGCAGCCACTTGGCCAGGTTTTATCATACTCGCAACTTTCACACATGTATTGTAAGGGGTGACTAATGAGAAAACTGCCTGCAGAAATGGAGAATTGCATTTGTGCCCTAAAAAGCGATTAAAATAATTCTGCTGCACCCATTTCAACATTTGGGATCTTACTACTTCTAACTACCTTATATTTTCTAGTGATTCACTCGGCAATAGGTTCTGTCCCCAGTCCGGGACATTCCAAAGTCTTTAAAATGGTTGTTGTTTACCTGCTAAACGTTCAGCTTTAAGGGAAATGGCAACAACAACTGATTCACCCGTTGTTAGTATAATGTGAACAGGCGGGATGCTGTGGTAGGTGTCTTCGGCATTGTATTTAATTCAGATAGCACTATTAAGTCGGCATCAGATCCGCGCTATCACAAGGAGGCAAGTATACCACCATACCTTGTCTCCAGCACACATACACACATGTACGTATACACAAAACACACAGAGGCACGTCCCTAAATTACCTCAGCTGTTAATGGGGCGTATAACACACGGAGTTCCAGAGTTCGAATCTCAGTCTAGCCCAACTGTACTTAAACTCACAGAGCATTATTGTTGATTAAATATTGCTTATTTCAATTCATATTTTTTCTTTGAAAGTCCTGCGGAGTATAGATTTTTTTGCGGGTATTATTTATCAAAGATTAAGTCATGCTTGGCAAAAATCGATTATATGTAGGCATCAGTACGGGGATTATTAATGACAAAATATCGCCGATATATCTGAAAGTTAAATTGAAGGATTTGACAAGGCTTTAGTTACCTGTCGTGCTCAGTTTGTAATCAGAGGTACGCCAACAATTTGCTAGAATAGTTTGCCAACAACTCAACAAAGATATTTGCCGTCAGGAACCCAACCTTTCTCGTGATTTTTTCGTATTTTTCACTGACCTAAATAACGGGATCTTTATCTTTATTTCTACTTCTAACTACCTTTTATTTCCTAGCAACTTGCTTGGCAACACCTTAATTTTGGCTTGAATGTTGAGTGTTCGCCTAGGTGAGGAAGGCAATAAGTTCTGTACCAAGGCCATTATATACCAGTCCTTAAAAATGGTAGTTGCTATTCCCTGCTTAACGTTCATCATTAAAGGGAAGGGCAACAACTTGTTCACCCGTTGTCAGTATAATGTGACCGAGCGGAATGCTGTGCTTATTGCCTTCGGCATGGTATTTGAGTGAGATAGCGCTATAAAGTCGGCATCAGATCAGCGCTAACACAAGGAAGCAAGCACACCAACATATCCTGTCTCCTGCATATGCATACGCAAACACGCACACACTTCGCACATGGAGGCACGTCCTTAAATGACCTTAGCTGTTAATAGGACGTTAAACTTAATTAAACCAAACAAAACAAAACCTAAGTAATGATTTACCGAAAAACAAATTTTATTAATGATATAAAAGGTGAACAACCTTTGTGCTTTTCGCCTTTAGCGTTTATAAATTTTATCATTTTTATTCATTTTCATAATTTACAATGTAATACAAATATGTTTTTTTCGACAAACCCTTTATCCATTTCAAATTGATGCAATTTTTAGAAAATTGTATTTAAATCCTCTTAACTGATGCAATAAAATCACTCTTGAAAAAAATCTGTATTTTCCCCCTTTGAGTTTACAGATATTCCGTCCAAGACACTTTTTGATTCAAAGGAGTCATATTGAATGTTGTTCGTTTATCATACAACAAGAATGATCATGACAACAGTAACGTACTGCTTTGGGAACTTCGTAAGAAAAAAGTCTTGTTTAATTAAAATGTTGTTGTTTTACCTTCCAATGTGTAAAGGGTTTCCATTAAATTGATTTTGTTTATTTCCTCCAAAATGTAATGATTTTTATAGAAAATAGATGAAGCTTTAAAGCGAAAAAATGGTTCCTATTCGTTCCTTACCTTTCCGAGCTGTACTGAACTCCCAGTCTGTGTCTCTGAGATAGTTTATTATCTATCAGCGCCTACACCTGTTACTTTGTCAGCTATCATCAGCATCACTCAAAAATTAAGAAACTCCCTTCACATTTTCTGTTTTAGTTTATCCTTTTCTGTATTCATCACTTTCAAATGAATCGATGGCAGGACATCAATGCCCTTGACAGCAAGCGTTGAAGGCGCACCATCCAATGAAAACAAAAATCAATATATATCACCCTTAAATATTACCTCAGACATTTTTACGAGACTATGCACGGGTGTTTAGATATTGATTGTCTTAAACAAACATAGGACATTCAACAATCGATACTTTTACAAATAGAGATACGACTTGTTAGCCGCCAGAGTCCGTATCTATCAAAAGGTTCAAAACTTTCGAATTTTGTTTTTATTGTCTCACTGGCTCATAGCTAGCAGTAATATTAACCAGAAAACAATTCGACTTTATGTCACTTATAATATACATATCCTTGTGGCACGAACGACAACTTTACTTCGAGTGTCTCTAGCGCTAAACTGAACATAGTGACAAAAATACGAGTCGTTTCTTAACTTTTATAAGTGTATTTTTAACGAACCCTTTCTGTCGATTACGTAGTCAGTAAACAACTCGTTGAATCTATTGATGTTTCAATTTAGTTACGACATGTTCAATATGTGGTTTGTAACATGGCATGTTTTGTATTATTATTGATTACGTATGTCAAACCTGGAAACCACTTCCTCATTCATTCTCGCAGTTCTATTGGTTCATGAGACCGTGTACTTGTGCTGTGTCTGACCGCATTTAATGTACATCTTACTTTTTCGATATAATGACACTTCATGTTTGAATGCATGAGGTAACCATGTATTAATGGACGATAGAACATGCGTGTGCATGTATTACTTTCCAACAGACCAACACTCAACCAAAAACCTCCACTGCAAGTGTAAACAGGTAAATGAGCCGCGGGACTGAATTCCTCTGTCTCATGAGGGTACTATCATTTGCAACAAAGAATAAATCTAATTGAAATATAGAAATAACCATACTGTTCAGCTGTTCTGTGAGCTAGGACGACTGGCTATCCGTACAATGCGTTATTCTCCTCTCGAACCTCGGTCTCTATCACCGGTGGGAAAGTATTCACCTTGGTACGTATAATTAGTACTCGTCACTAATTCTACAGTAACAAGGATTTCCTGTTGAACAGTATTAAAGACTCTTTATGATAAATGATTGTATATCGCCTGAGAATATCAGTAAGCAAAGAGAGATTATGTCTGAATTATGAAATTTGTGAATACGCTTTGTCATTTTGTAATGGGTGGTTTTAATGGAAATTCCTAGAGGTAGATTATGTAACAGAAGAATGTGCCTCGTCATGGCATTAAGTTATGTTGTAAATGGAATATCAGCATATCAGACAGTTGAATTGATGATTTCTCGTTTGATTATTTTATTTTCCACACATCTCTCTAGACCATTGTCTATCCAGAATGTCTTTCCAAAATATGCCGAATCAGCAATTAAAATGAAGTCTTTGACAAATACCAACCTGACAAAACAAATTTAACTGATTAGGCACATTATAGCTTAGTGAAATGTTTCCAGCGGTCTAGAGTCGAGAAACCGTTCATTTAACTCGCTGCTTGACAAAGGAAACAGACGTTTGCAAAAGCTCGCAAAATAAGTTTTCAATTCCTGTTTTTGTTCCAAACAAACTGGGTCTTTATGATCGTTCAGTGCAGTGGAGATCAAGTCTATGTGTGACATGCCAAGACAAATCCCTTCGAAAATCAAGATTCCGTTGTTAAACTACCAAGTATCAACACCTGCAAATATAAATCGTATCGAAGCGAAGATAAATTTCATTTTTTCTTACAAATTAAAAAAATTATTTCCGAGTCATCAGTGTATTGGTTTTTTCTTCAACTTTCATCGTGATGCCCGACTTACTTATTTGCTATGCAACTGAATTAAAATTCAGAAAGAGTTATTTATACAATTTTACTCTGAGGATTATTATTAACATCTATCTCATCAATGATAAACCTACCACTATTCTGATTCGGCAATTAATTCTGTCCGCCCAACACTGAAAAACGTTATTTTTTTTTTAAATATATCTGAAAAGAATATTGAAAGGTTTCTCTTTCTGTTTCATGCCTTTTCTGAAAACACCACATTTTTTTCATATATGTGCACGAATCCGCGGTGCTACATGTACAGTCAGTCATGACAAGATCAGAATCAGTGACTATTATCGAATCGCGTCACGATTATTATTCAGAAACATTTACAAATGTATATATTTACTAAAAATAACATAAAAACACAAGTATCAATCCACGTATCTAAACGACCACTTCATGTCTATGATTATGTAAGTCTCTTTCAGCTACCGAAACCTTTATTGGGTAAGTCTTTGATGAAGTCATGAGGATGGAGGGTGGGGTTGCTATGGAAATCCGCCATCTTGGATCGAAGATGGCGCCTTAGCAACCCCACAAACCTCGTCATGACTTCATCATGCGTGTGTATTGCTGTGACGTCATCAATTTTAGTGTTACCGACTGAATTGTCACCCCCTGTTTTCAACAGATGTGTATATTGAGTGTGACGTCATTTTGACAGAAATAGCTCCACTTGTTTCTGTTTTTTTACCTTCTGATTTCAGTTATTTCCTCCATGGACGTTCTCTCTCTCTCTTCGCTGCTTGACAGACATGCGAACCCTTGTAAGACGTGAAAAAAAAACAAATAAAGAAATGAAAATCACTATTCCTTGTACATTGGCTCAATAACAATAAATAGTTATAATATACGTTTTTTTACAATATAAATTCACGGCATATTTACAATGTTTTTGAGGGTGGTATTAAATTGAGATAACCTTTTTTTCGTGTAGGAAGTGAGTGTATCAGTGCTCTGGAAGGTGTTGTAGCAGGTGGTGTTGCCTCCTTGTTTGAACTAAAAACACGTAGACAATTCACAATAATACATAAGCTAACGGTATGATAAAAGAGAAAAGTAAGTGATTATATTTGGACAAAATACTTACAGGGTAGTGTATAATAATACTTGCCGCTTGCACGTCGTTGTCTATACATTCTTTGGCGATGATGTTTCCTAATGCGCTCCTTGTTGTTTGCTATGTTTTGTCGTTCCTTACTGTCCATGTCTACTTGGTGTTGTATTAATTGTTGTTGGCGGAGGAAGTTGGATAGACTCTATAAGCTTGTCTTGTGATTCGGTGATGAAGAGTGTGTCGTCAATGTCTGAGCTTGTCAGAGTCGTACGGGAAGCTTTTGATGACGTCACGGTCGTCGAACGTGACGTCACTATCATCGTTACATGGAGAGGTGCGATGAATAGGGATATTCTCTCCTCTTTAAGAGCTGATATACAGCAACAACAACTCATTATCTATGGATCCCTAGGATGATTCAGGGTATTTAATCTTCTTCAACCTATACTGTTCATCATAACGAACCCAGGAGGATCCAGACCTGCCTGCAGGAGTCTTATGTCCCTCATGTACTTAAGCATCTCTTGGGCTTTCCCTTTCCCGGGATACTTTTCCAACATGATGCTCATGTAGACAATAAAAGCACTGGTCCAGAGGTGGATATTGTATATAGGTTTAATCGATAGGTGTTTTTTAATCACCAGTTTCCTTTTTTTCATGACTACCTCCCCACCAGTCTGGTCCATTTCTTCCTTCAAATCACGTGCAGATTTCAACAGTAACCTTATACCGAAAAAGGAATCCCCCGCACAAATTTTCTCCTTAAGTTTTTGAGGGACGTGATCACCGATCCCGTCAAACGTGCTAACGTGTCTACAAACACAAACCATCTCCAATGCTTGTTTAAAATGGATTATTTGTTAAATAATAATCCCAATTATTCCCGTTTCAGATTGTTTATGGTATTCTGCTGTTTTCTATCTCCTATGTTTTCCCAATTTTTTTTTATCACTGTCATCGACAAATAACGAGTTAATCAACAGCCATGTATCGCAGCCATTATATTGAACATATTTACAAGTCGAATCGTCAATATATATATAATGTAAGAATTAAGCAAGAAAATGATTAATATTCAACTGTTATCGATATGTGATGAATTTAGCAATTCAGTACGTTACTGTTTACCATCGACATGCATCGAGTGAGAAAAAATCGTTACACGTCATCTTTATGAGTTTTGTGTAAATTACCTGTTAAACAGCAAAACACGTTGTTTATCGCGAAATTTATACACTAGATATAACGTGTTTAAACAAGACGTTTTTGGTTCGTTATATGACCAATTCCATTGAACAATTTGAAACAAGTATCAATCCGCCGAGCTTATTTTTTCACCGCGTATACGCTAATTTATACGCAGTCAGAGTTTACTAAGCTGAAGAAGGGAGACAAGAAAATATAAGAAAATATGTTATTCGCTAGCGCCTTATGAAGGTTAATGCTTTTTATATTCATAAGTGTGTCCTGCTGTTTTGTTGGTGCTTGCCCGGTTCTCACTTAAAGGACATGACTGTATAAAGAAATGATTAATTATTATTTGTAATGTCAATTTCCCGTTTGATCATCAATGCCTTAATGTTATCGACTTTGCGTTCGGGTTTGATTTCTGTTTGTGTTTTCCTAGGTTTTGTTAATGCTGTGTAATTAATCTATATTTAATAAATGAGACACAGAACATTGAAATCTTAACCATCTTAACTCAAATGACAATCTGTACATGACCCTTTCTTAACTATCGAATCACGTTATCATGATATCGGTTTAGCTGTAACGATATTGTTATGTTAATAGTCTAGTTTCACATTCGTAAATAACCACGGCAATTCAGAGTTATTCCCCTTGAAAATTACGATAACGAGGCTCAGGGTACTTCCGGTGGTATCCAATGTCAATAATGACGGCGCCAAAGAATTCAATCTTACATCTTGGAGTCGACGATTTCCGTCAGCTTAGGGTAGTTGATCTGAAGGAAATTTTGCGAGACCATAACAAAAGCATCACTGGGAACAAGTCTGTGCTAGTGGCAAGGTGTCTGTCGGTAAAAACGAAGCTTGCTATTGATGTACCCGATGCTGACGCAGCCTCTAGTGGCCCGTTTACATTTGGTACTGACGATAAGGAAATTACATACGAACAGTTGAATTTGTCCGCTAAAGCTCGCATATGGAGTGATGACTTGAGAAATATGGTCGAATTTAATTTCAACCAACTTCATGAATATTTGGTTACACGCACCAACAAATATGACGACCCCTCAATGAAAGGTTCCTGCTACAAAAAGTTAAAATCTTACCAATTTTTCATGGAAGGGCACGTGTCGAATGTTGAAGTCGCGAGGGGGCAAGGACATACGTGGATAAAATCAAAGGGCATTGCCTCAATTAAGAAGACTAAATACAATGTGATGGTTGTTTTCCATAGCAATGGGGATGTGAGGTATGCAGCATGTGGATGTCCTGCTGGGTAAGTCACTGATATTCAGCTGTGACGTCACTGAGTGATATTCAGCTATGCTATTTATTATTCTGTCCTAAAATTGAAGCCAGTGACTTCCATTACACAGGGTATTTTATTTATTTATTTATTTACACAGTCAGGCTATCGTGCGACACCAAATAACATATGATCTCTAATTTAGTTTGGCAGTGTTTTTACACTTCATTCTTCTGGAATATATCAATACGTTCCTTATCTGTATTGTATAATATAACTAGCAATGGCATTGTTATGTATGTTATCCCCCTACAGTACTATTTAATAATGGAAAAAAAAATCTTTATTATATTTACAATAGTGTATACATTTTTTAAATTATTTACATTTTGTTTTTAACAGATTATGTATGAATGAACATGGTAAATGCAACCACATTGGTGGAGTACTCTTTGCAGTCAACAGTTTTTATGCCAATGGCTTACATTCTAACACGGCCAAGGTATCATGTACAAGTAAGCTGAATGGTTGGATTGTCCCCCGAAACCTTACTGTACCCCCAAAACCTGTCAAAGAAATAAAAGTTGAGAAAATACAGTTTGGATCAAATCGATTATCAAAAACATTTAATCAGAGTAGTGTGTTTGATCCTAGAGCTCCCCAACACAGAACATCGGATAACAATGATTTGGATATTTTGCATACAAACCTGAAAGAGTTTGCTCCCTTCTCAGGTTACTTATTGTTCCAGGTGAGGATGTGTATATTGAAACTGAACAGGTTATTTTAAATGTAGAAGTATATGTAGATGCTCCAGAGAATATAGTGAATGTACCAAATATTGATTTTGTAAAAGAAAATTCCAATATCGTTGATGATGAAAACATAAATGCAGATTTTGTAGCTAAGTATGTGAACAGCATTGTTGAAAATGAAACCATTACACAGGAGGATATAAATAACATTGAATCAGCTACAAAACTTCAATCAGAGAATGACCTGTGGAAGCAATTACATGGATGTAAAATGACGGCATCAAATTTTGGTAGGATTGTCAAATGTTCCAGATGTCCAAATGGATTGGTAAAAGCAATGTTATATGACAAACCATCGTCAAAATATCTTCAGTATGGCAAAGACCACGAACAAGATGCAATTAATATGTATACTAAACTCTGTTCCACTCGACATGAAAATATCCAGGTTGAAAAGTCTGGTATTTTTATGTCGACAGAAAGGCCGGGTTATGGTGCCAGTCTTGATGGCATTGTGAAACATAGCGATGGAAGACGCACAGGTCTGGAATGTAAATGCCCACTCAGTCAGCGTGGCAAGTCTATAGAAGAGGCTTGTAAGTGTAAAACATTTTATTTATATAAAGATGAAAATGGAGATATAAAACTTAAAAAAAATCATAACTACTTCATTCAAATCCAGGGACAGCTCTTTGCGACAAAAATGATGTATGTAGACTTTGTGGTGTGGTTTGGACCTGATCAGGACATCTTCACTGAACGAATTGTATTTGACGAGGAAAAGTGGTATAGTATGTACCTCCCTGCCCTGGACTTCTTCTACAAGTGGGCGTTTATTCCTGAACTATTAACGGGGCGAGTCAAGAAAGGCATGCTTCTCCATTCTAACTGGAGTTCTTTAAGAAATATGTATTTGCAAATATAAACAAATTAACAAATGCATACATGATTGTGTACTTATTACGTAACAGTGTTCAAAGTTGAAAAAAAGACTGAAATACCCATATTGACACAAACAAAAATTGTGTTTTCGCTTTCTTTCAGTACGGTCACTACCGACACACATTTTTTGGGGCTACATACGTACATTTTTTCCAAACCAAAAATATATTACAAAATATACATGTAATAATTTTCGACTTATACTGACCATATTCTTTTTAGGGCCGAAAGCGAAAACAACTTTTTTTTTAGAATTTTGCCTACCTACTGTAAGTAAATGTGCAAGAAGGCTACAACCGACTATTCATTGTACGATTTGTCCATTTATCGGCTTATTTAAGGTGCAGATATAGGAAAACCAAGATAAACAGGTAAATTTTAGGAACATAATTTATTCCTATTTTTTTTTTAAAGTGTGCTTTGACAAACATAAACCAGGCATGTACATTCAACATGCTCACGTACAGCTGTGTAGACCTAACAAAGCGAACATGTGGATACAGATTAAATAAAACATTTGGTTGATCTGTCTGTATAACAATTATACAAAGAAGTATGCGTCACTGTTTGCCCTGTCCACAGTCTGAGTGGCATGGCCAAGTCATATATATACCGTACATATGGCCGATCGGTCAATTTGAGTTGACTAAAGGTAGAGAGTCCCACTACTTCTCTTCAATTTTCTAATGTTTTTAATTTTACTATCTAGGCATTAGACAGCTATATGTTCCTGTAAATTTATGTTATTTTCTCAATATTCCTACAAGATAATTATAGGTCACAGTATATATATATATAAGTAAGTAAAGACTATTTCATTTTTTCCCAGTAATGCTGCAGAAATTAATACCATGACCGGTAGCTCAATCGTAAAGGCAGCTTCCTGATCAATTTATAAGTTAACCAGCTTTTACTAGACAACATGTACACAGAGCAGTGGGACTCTCTACCTTAGGGTCTCTGATTTCTCATTCTGAACTTTTTCCTGGAGGCACTAATGGTGGTAAGAAATTGGTCAGGAATGCTACGACAAAGAACATCTGGCTACTGATGTGCTTCAGGCTAAGTGGCAATACTCCATCCAATATATGATAGTTTTTTATCCTTCCAATGGCACGCTCAACGTGGATTCGAACCGAGGCAATGTTCATCGTATCATCCACCTCCTTAGATGAAAGCTGTTTTCTAGATCCCTTGAATGGCGGTATGTTAAGAGCAACTCCTGCTGGTAGAATGTCTGTGATTTCAAATCCCCATAACATTATCACCGGGTTCCAACAGATTCAAAACACCACTTTCTTTGGTAATTGTTTTGTCCGACACTCGACCCCCCCACAACTCTGACACAAATGTGACGACTCCATTTGGACTCACCCCAACAAGTGCTTTAAATGTATTGTGGTGTTTATAGTTCGACCATGTTTCCGACTGTGCTAACATTGCTGACGGTACTTCAACAAACACTTCCGTGCAATCAAGAATAATTCTTGTGGAGGGATAAGGCTTGAATGAGTTGGGTAAATTTTTTCTTATCAGTTCTTGGGATGGAAATGGGAATAAATTGGGCAGCTCATGATATAGGAAGTTAATCCATGTTGTAAAGACTTTTGAAAAGTGTCCTTGTGAAATATTGAATCGTTCAGAAATGTCACGTACAAAAAGTCCAACTTTTAAGCGTAGTAAGACAACAAAAAA
>NW_018407734.1:132099-147784 GCF_002113885.1 Mizuhopecten yessoensis | reverse complement strand
ATGAAAAAAATGAACAGGTGATCTGGTTCCATCCATCAGATACTCCTTGTTTGCACACAATGCCACACAGCATTCCTTGCCTCTGGAAATTTTGTTCTTAAAAACATTCATGATGAATACTGAAAGAAAAAAACACCACAAATTACCAGATGTGAAAATGTTGCAACTTTGTACTTTTTATACGCCAGTCAAATTATATATATAACTATATTGCCTTTTTACCTGAATACATATTATTATTATTACTGAAGACCGGCAAGAGTCAAAGCTAATTTTGGAGAGTCAAAAACACTCTCGAGGGTCTACTGAATGCCAGTGTTATGGTTGAAAGGACTTTAAATCTACTTTCACTTTCCTATATAAAAACAATATTCATTTTGAATTTTACCTTTGTCATTGAAATTGTTATTATATAGTATAGTACAAGTATATTTGAAGTCCATTCAACCATAACATATAAAGGAATTACGCAAATACACTAATACAGGGTTCTGTCTGGGGAACGTTATAGGGCGAAACGACCTGGATCCGAGCGTGAATGCGTGAGGGCCTAGCCTGTTGGTTACTGTTTACTGTACATAGCTATAGGGGGGTACTGCATGACACAACAGAGTAATGATTCAAATATTTATTTACACAAAATGCATTTTAAAAATATGAGTACAAAACCATCTACTCGAAAAAACAAATTGAAACCGCCTTGAACCACAGGGATTTGGTTCTATAAATAGCGTTAAATCCATGTAGATCTACATTGTAGCCAGCTGTACTGCTGTAGGACGGTCTGGTGTCAGACTTCGACTGTTCAATGTGACAGCGGTGTTCGTTCATTTATTGCGATTTTTTAAAATTATAGACACAAATATCTAGAACATCGGCATTCATATCAAACAGAATACATACATCACTGGCTCAGTCTTCGGAAAACTAGACCGTGTCTCCCAGTATCGCCTGCAAAATCTTGGTCACCGGAAGTACCCTAAGCCTCGTAATCGTTTGTGTTCCAAGGGGAGTAACTCGAATAGTAATGCGAGACAAACAGTGTGAAAAGGGACTATTATAAAATCACTGTACGTCCATCTATTTAAAATTGAATTGTTTGTGCTACATGTCTCACGGGTGGAGTCAAACTTCTGAAGGAAGCAGAGAAAAACAATCCTGGTAGTATAAGAGAGGCGATCTTTGAAACTTTGATGTCATGGACCGATCACCAGATGCAAAGGAAAACACAAAAACAAATATTTGATGCAAAACTGGCCGGACTTCATGAGGAAACACAGGAAACTCTGGCTTAAGAGTTCTCATTATAAAAGAAAACATTACAAAAATTGTTTACGTTGATAGTTTACAATTGTCAATTTAAAACCAAGAAACTCTCAGGAAAACCCTGTGATAAAAATATTTCACAAAAAATGTAACATTTATCGCAACAACAAATACATTATTAGAAAACTTTTTTTTTTACAATTAAATCCATAACGTGTATGCTTTTATGTCCTTTTTATATAACCCAATAACATGCAAGTTGGAATAAACTTTTATCATACTGCGAGTTTCTCTTTCTAATTTAACATCCCAATCGATACAGGTTTTTGCTTTCCATTGGAATAACCTAATAACCTAATAACGGTTTTGCTTTCTGTGTGAACAATTCAGGTTTGACTGTCTGTATAAATCATCAAATAACATAATACGGGTTTTATTTTCTGTTTCAATAACCGGATGGCTTAATGTAGGTGAATTTTTATTTGAGTAACCCCATCACATGTAGAATTTGTTTTCTGTTTCAACGATGTCAAAACAAATTATATATTTTTATACCCCGCTAAATAAAGCTGGTGGAGGATATTGAAGCGGGCTCCGACCGTCAGAACGTGCGTTTCCGTCTGCCCGTGAAAGGTTTAAAAGAATTGCACAGTTCATATCTTCGAAACTATTAGCGATCACCGATGTAGTTGGGTTTGCTCTTTTTAATGCAGGTTGAAGATTCTGTGCTTAACCTAACTCCACGCTTCGAAACCTGGAAGTTTTCAGGTACTGGAGAAATGCGCAGTCTGCATAATGAAATCTTTGATGTCACACAGATTGTATATCCAGTGAACGCAGGTTGCAGATAATGTATTTTACCTACTTTTCACGCTTAAATTTCTGTGCAGATTTCAGGTTAAGAAGCTGGGGTTGCTCTAATTAATGCAAGTTGCATATGTTGTATAAGACCTACACAAAGACGTACTTTGTGCGCTTCAGTGTTTTTATTATTTTATTGCATGCATGTGACAATGAACATTTGGGAATGGAGCGGGTGACGTCAGCGTGTTCTTGTGATTTTTGTTAAAATAATATGCAAACTTTTTATTTAATTTCCAATCAAAATTCGAATACATCTATATTTTTAATGATTAAAAAATACACAGGTTTTTCATTGTACATTAATAATTATGAAAGGTGTTTTGTTAAAATTTTACCTTAACATAATATACATTTTGTTATGGCAATTAAACTTAATTGGATTAGTAAAAAGAAATACATACACTGTAGATATAAAACATCTATCACTGTTATACAAACAAACCTGATCCTGTAGATATAAAACACCTATCACTGTTATACAAACAAACCTGATCCTGTAGATATAAAACACCTATCACTGTTATACAAAAAAAAACTGATCCTGTAGATATAAAACACCTATCACTGTTATACAAACAAACCTGATCCTGTAGATATAAAACACCTATCACTGTTATACAAACAAACCTGATCCTGTAGATATAAAACACCTATCACTGTTATACAAACAAACCTGATCCTGTAGATATAAAACACCTATCACTGTTATACAAACAAACCTGATCCTGTAGATATAAAACACCTATCACTGTTATACAAACAAACCTGATCCTGTAGATATAAAACACCTATCACTGTTATACAAACAAACCTGATCCTGTAGATATAAAACACCTATCACTGTTATACAAACAAACCTGATCCTGTAGATATAAAACACCTATCACTGTTATACAAACAAACCTGATCCTGTAGATATAAAACACCTATCACTGTTATACAAACAAACCTGATCCTGTAGATATAAAACACCTATCACTGTTATACAAACAAACCTGATCCTGTAGATATAAAACACCTATCACTGTTATACAAACAAACCTGATCCTGTAGATATAAAACACCTATCACTGTTATACAAACAAACCTGATCCTGTAGATATAAAACACCTATCACTGTTATACAAACAAACCTGATCCTGTAGATATAAAACACCTATCACTGTTATACAAACAAACCTGATCCTGTAGATATAAAACACCTATCACTGTTATACAAACAAACCTGATCCTGTAGATATAAAACACCTATCACTGTTATACAAACAAACCTGATCCTGTAGATATAAAACACCTATCACTGTTATACAAACAAACCTGATCCTGTAGATATAAAACACCTATCACTGTTATACAAACAAACCTGATCCTGTAGATATAAAACACCTATCACTGTTATACAAACAAACCTGATCCTGTAGATATAAAACACCTATCACTGTTATACAAACAAACCTGATCCTGTAGATATAAAACACCTATCACTGTTATACAAACAAACCTGATCCTGTAGATATAAAACACCTATCACTGTTATACAAACAAACCTGATCCTGTAGATATAAAACACCTATCACTGTTATACAAACAAACCTGATCCTGTAGATATAAAACACCTATCACTGTTATACAAACAAACCTGATCCTGTAGATATAAAACACCTATCACTGTTATACAAACAAACCTGATCCTGTAGATATAAAACACCTATCACTGTTATACAAACAAACCTGATCCTGTAGATATAAAACACCTATCACTGTTATACAAACAAACCTGATCCTGTAGATATAAAACACCTATCACTGTTATACAAACAAACCTGATCCTGTAGATATAAAACACCTATCACTGTTATACAAACAAACCTGATCCTGTAGATATAAAACACCTATCACTGTTATACAAACAAACCTGATCCTGTAGATATAAAACACCTATCACTGTTATACAAACAAACCTGATCCTGTAGATATAAAACACCTATCACTGTTATACAAACAAACCTGATCCTGTAGATATAAAACACCTATCACTGTTATACAAACAAACCTGATCCTGTAGATATAAAACACCTATCACTGTTATACAAACAAACCTGATCCTGTAGATATAAAACACCTATCACTGTTATACAAACAAACCTGATCCTGTAGATATAAAACACCTATCACTGTTATACAAACAAACCTGATCCTGTAGATATAAAACACCTATCACTGTTATACAAACAAACCTGATCCTGTAGATATAAAACACCTATCACTGTTATACAAACAAACCTGATCCTGTAGATATAAAACACCTATCACTGTTATACAAACAAACCTGATCCTGTAGATATAAAACACCTATCACTGTTATACAAACAAACCTGATCCTGTAGATATAAAACACCTATCACTGTTATACAAACAAACCTGATCCTGTAGATATAAAACACCTATCACTGTTATACTCGGAACGTTTTAAAAGAAAAAATTGACGGACGACAAACGCTGCTCAACAGCATAAGGTAACATAAGGTTAGCTAATTTACAATTGTTCATTATAACTCTTGCCACAATTACTAATTACCAATTATGTACCTGACAAGTGTACTGCCGACCTTTAACCCTTATTCCTGATAGTTTTTTGTTCTGATGTTAAAGATATAAGATATAAAATAAGAATAATATCAGCTTTAGTTTTCTGTGCATAATAACAGGTTAAAGTAAATTACAAACACTAGCAACAGTAACATTTTATGTAGTCAATATATATGTTAACAGTTGTTTTCAACCGGACAGCTTTAAATTATTGATGAACCTATGCTAAATGTAAAGCTAATCCTTAAAGACAGATTTTCGAAAGTAACCAGTAGAAACAGTTAAAACTTAAATATATAATGGTAATGACCCAATTTAGGACATGAATTGAGTTTTCACTAGTTCTCTTTCTTCATCAACAATTAAAACAAAGATACATGATATTGCCAAATAACCAAGCAACTATTTTTTTTATAACAAAATATACAAACACATGATACAAAGTGTTGATTGAAATTGTATGGATACATGTGATGTTCTGAAGAAAACAAATATACAGGACACGTAGTTAGGTATTGTATCTACAATTCACAACATTTTGATTCTGGGAGGTAGCTGTCTCCCTTCAAATAAGAACCTGTTTGCGGAGTTTTATGTATATTTACATAAATATACGTACTGTACACACAAATACAATGTAAACAAAGCAGTCTTACATGTTACCAGTTATAATAGTGAACTGTTAATTACCTGGTAACGGGCACCTGTTTTGTATCTAGTCAACCGTGAAGTAGGTGTGAAATTGTATTACACAGCCTGACAGTATTAGTTAACACAAGTAAGGTTCAGTTGTGTTTTGATCAGTGTCAAATCACCGATGACCTGTAACCGACAATCATCCCAACCTGATACACTACGTACGTATACCATTTTTATCCCTGATAGAACAATTCAATTATTGACTGTTTTATAGTCATTGCAAGAATGTGTAACAAATATTGAAGAATTAGATAAAGTGCAAAATTTACCGATCGGATATTAAATACGTATAATTTGCCTCATTTTATTCGCGTCTTCAAGATTAGTTTTTCATTCCGTTACATCGATCCACCTATCGTACCATATCGCACAAATGTACGCGTTTTATCGCACAATGGGCGATCGATTGTTAAATCGCACAGTTTTGCGCACTATGTGCGGATGGTATATACACGATGTATGCCTGATGTGTGCAAGGTAATTTTAATGCATTGTGCGATCACACAACTGTATGTCTTTGTATCGGAAGCTTTATTTCTGAAATTCGTTTTCCGATGTACTATTCAGATGCTATTATTCGCAAGGGTTTTAATTTCACTATGTTCTCACTGAAGATAGATTCCGCGAAATTAAAAATCAAGCGAATATTTTTACCGTAGCTTTAAAAAAGCGTCGTTAATTTATACAGAAACACAATTAATCCATTTACATGTTTTAATGTTTACTGCCGAATACTCAAGTAGACCAAGCCAGATATTCATGATGTGGCAGTGTCAAGTCGATTTTATTTCAAACCTTTTCCTACCAGGGTTGT
This sequence comes from Mizuhopecten yessoensis, assembly GCF_002113885.1. Taxonomy (NCBI): domain Eukaryota; kingdom Metazoa; phylum Mollusca; class Bivalvia; order Pectinida; family Pectinidae; genus Mizuhopecten; species Mizuhopecten yessoensis. The sequence goes on along the minus strand of NW_018407734.1, from coordinate 141,552 downwards.
TATAAAACAATTAAGAAAAAGCAACTCACTTTCCAACATGTTTTAATTGAAATGTGAACAAAGCTCATTTGTTGATGAGACAAGTCCGTGACGGAACGGTTGTCTCATTCTGATCAAGCTTAATTGCAGACCGAGTGTGCCTTGTAACTGTATTGGAAAAACTAGTGACTACAAAGTTTTGACTAAGTGTTATTGCGCGAAATTTATTCACCACGAAAGAGTTCTGATCGGGACAACCATGAAATATTAGCCCCTTGAAATAACTATACAGTACATTACAAACTTTCCAAGTAACGTCTTGGTATTGGGTTGAAATGCCATCGTCACTCCTAGATATTACAATGTACCCGGCGTTTACTATAATTTACAAAAATACGGAATGATGACACGGAAAATAAGCCACAAGATAAAATCACGTGAATGATATTCCAGGTTGATTCCCCTGATTAACCTATCTATACGCTTTTCAATTCTATTGCGTCATTTGTGTTAATGATGAGTTCATTTCCTATTTTATGGTTTTATAAATAGTTTGAGCTTCCTCTTGCATTATTAAATGATGAAAAGTAAAATAAAAGCATATATACTGAAAATTATTCGTATGATGGTATAGCTTTTCATCAATTTATCACGCAGGTTAATATACATTTTAAACTGTTAAATGAACATTCTTCATATTCCTAATTGCTGTCAAAATTACAGAAAAAAACATGTTTGTTTCAATTCACATGTAAAACGAATGAACGAGAAACATTCTATTGATGTTAATTTGAAAAACCATACGATCAAGAAACGTCATTTTCTCTGATCGGAAAAGGAACATGGCATTGTATTGTTACATCATAGTTACAATGTGTACCGTTTTGTGAAAAACACAGAATAACATGTTAAAATTATTTTTTTTTCTAACAAAGATATAATAATATGGTATACGCTAGTTTCTCAATTCACGATGGTTAGTTAAATTGCATATATATATATATGAAAGTTAAAAAATCGCAGATCTATAAAGCATTAACGCTTTCATTATCAGTGTTTAGACGCTTGTACCATTACAATATACATTAAACCATATATTTTAGACGTCATAACTTGTATCTATGTAAAGCCATGCGTAAAACGTCTGAAGATTGAGGATAAAAGCGCTGATGCTTTATAGATCTACGTGTTTTTGAGGTTTTAACTGTTCATATATCTATCGGACAATGAGAACATAATATATTTATGGATTATTAATATTATATAACAAAGTCGACCACAGAGACAAAAATAGAATTATCAGTTGGTACGGAATCACATTTGGGATTACCTTTCATAATTAAAAAAAGATGAACAGGATGCCGAGCCAACACTTATCTGGTATTCTATATATATACGTATTTGCTATACGTACCAGTGTCCCTCCTCTTATCTATCTAACCAAATGAATGCATCAAAAACAATATTAACACAAACATACCTTTCATTTGATGATGTCATAAAACTTGTAGCCAAGACGAACTAATTTTATGTTTCACGAAACATATTTTTTCTATTATTTCTCAAAACTTAATGCATGTAATAAAAAGTATTTTAGTTTCAATTTCATATTGGCGCTATTCATATTTATACTGATCTTTCTATAAACGGCCAGCGTTTATCTGTGAATCATGACTGAACATCGCGTTCATGTCTTTCTTTCAATGTAAGGGCGATTTGTTCAAAGTCTTCTTCTTTGAGTCCTCGGATGATAGCATCAAACATCTCTTTTGGCGTTTTATGGTTTGTCTTGTAAGTCCAAGCCGTCAATACCGAGTATATGGCCTCCCTCACATTGCCACTGTTGTTTTTCTCAGCTTCCGAGATTATGCTGTCTGCACCAAGCTCACTGTCACCTGAAAATCGAATTCATTTTTGCAATACGATAAATAATACACATGATATGCGTTAAGAAATACTTTTAGATAGTCTCGTAGTCCTGAATGAGTTAATGCAATATCCAAGTTCTTTGACATTAACATAACAGCAAAAACAAATACAACCAGTTATGTCAAACAAATGCAATAGACCCTTACGTTTTTTTATTGAGCAAAACCATGCCAATTGTAAAGGAAAATACAAATAAACTCTTTAACAAAACGTCTTAACGCATCATTTTTATTCGATAAGAGTAAGTAATTTGCTAAGAATTGTTTTCAAAAATGTACTTATTAGCGTTAAGTCATTGACGTTAGATGGGATTTAGCAATATCATCGTTGAGTCAACATAACAACATATTTTATTCAATACATACTGAAACGTTATGTTTGTTTGTATTATTGAAATTACATACTGAAAAAAACTGCTCTCAAAACGAATTTCCAGTTAGTATTGATGAGCATCTCCGATAGAGAACTGTTGATCTTGAGCATGATATTGGCTGTCGTGGACGTATGTCCTTCTGGCAAGGAAGCTTAACATAAGACGTGGTATATAAAATAAAAGATGTCATAAAATAGGATACATTTAAAATCGTAAATAATAACAAATAGGTCAATTGAATTGCCTTGATATTTCTATCTTTGTAATATAATACATGAACCCCTTTGTAATCCTTTCGGAAAACATTTCTCTGTGTAAACCATATATCAACGAGGCTGAATTTATTAACGCATATGTCGGTGTTTAGAAGAAATCTAGTTTCTTATTATGGTACAATACTGACCTTTTGATGAGCTTGCTGAATCAGACCCTGATCCGATCATTGATTTCAACGATGTTGCTTCTGAAATTACTTATATAAAAGAAATTCAATTATTTGTTTTAAATATATCTATTGATTAAGCAATCAACTGGATTGCGTAACAGGCATAGGCCATACACAAAGCCATTTACTCAAACATCAATAATGTAGCATATTAACTCATCTCTGTAATTAGTGATTAACTTATTCTTTCATACATGTCAGCTCTTCAATACATTTTTTTTTTTCATGAATCTACATGAATCAGTTAGGCTATTTGGTAGCAGTGATATAAACAATATGTTTATTTTACATTGTATCATATATTTTATATTATGAAATGTGATTCTCTACACAAAATAAACACATATCTCTCCGTGATCTCATTTAAGGTATCGATAATGTTACATGTACTCCCCAAAAACGCGCACATCAACTACTTCGTGTTAAAAATGTTTGATGACAAATCTAGCTCAATACTGACCTCATGTCCAAGAAGAGGAATGTTTGTCTTTTCAATGATTAATACTGACCTCCTTGTGCTGACCGTGTAAATTGTGGACTCAATTCCATTGATGATAGGGATGCAGTTTCTGAACCGGGTTCTATAAATTCAAATAAAGAAATAGTCTATGCTTCTTTTAAAACAAAATGCATGCATTCATGACAAAATGCAGCCAAGTGATCTATCAGCTTTTATATATACATGTTTATGTTACATCGATTATGTTATTATAGCAGCAGGATTTTGAATAGATTTGCAACGAAATAATCCATTACATTGCCAACCTTTCTTAACACGTTGAATTTTTATTAATATTCCAGATATCAATTGGATTAAATGTACGTTCGTATGGACTTACAACATGCGCTAACGGTTATCGTTTGACTCTAATGCCACCTACCCAATCTCATACCCGGGAATGGGAAGTCGACATCAAAGAAAGTGTGGTAAAGCATTTCCTTTTGACCCTCAGCTCGATCGAAGTCAATGTAACCAAAGTGTGAGGGCCTGTTTCCGAATTGTGTCACCACAGGAAACACAATGTGTGTGTGAAGGCCTTCACGGAGAAATGAAATAATCATCTGGTCTTTTCTAAATCCCCAGGGAAGCTTTATTCCACCGTGTAAAGAAATCCGTATCCTTTCACCATCTTCGATAAAAATTGGCGGTGAACGACATTTTGTCAGCTCAATGAAGCCGTAATTCATAGCATGCAGCTTGTCAATAGTTTTTTGTACATCTTTATTTTCAACACATTCGACACGGATACTCTTCCCTTGATAATTATGTATATTTTCTGACATAAACACCAGAATGTGGCAATGGAAAATCTCATCATGTGCCATCCGAGCACGCAGCTTCCCTGTCTGTGTGACCATCTTATCGTGGATTCCAAGTTGGATGCTGTGGCTGTCATTGTGCAAACAAAATTAATAATTCTCATTAAATGGAATACCACATAAGGAATTACATCAAGTTCAAAACTGGTATGTAAAACGCAACATCAAAAACCAAATTGACTGCACAACACTGGAATTAATTTAATTGCACTTAGATATCACAAGTAAATGTATGTAGCATTGCAAGTTCTATCTATAACACTTGAAATTTTAATTACTGTCACTCTGCAAAACGCCTAATGGGTCGGTATGATTCACCTTTATTTTGACCTTTACATCTATGGTTCTGTAGAATTACAGTATGCAGAGATGTCGCCGTGTTGCTCTTTAATGCAATATGTGTCCCCCATAGACACAAAGGGTTCATAACGTTACAGCGGGGAAAAAATAGTGTGTGCTCATAATATTCCTAGGTACAGAGTGTCTGAGTGAATAATATGATACCTGTCAAAGTCGTCTATTTTCATACACAGAGAAAATCCTCTGACAACTCGTGTGTAGCTCTCAGTGGGTAGTTGGCGCATAACTATTTCTCCTTCCTGCTTGTTGACAGCATGCACATCAACAAAGTTGTATTTTGCCAGATCCGGGTCAGTGGAGTTGTCAAAAAGGCAGAGTTCCAGGTGTATCTCTATTTGCTGTTTGAATATCCCCTTTCTATGGTCAACATGTATGGATTTGGTTGCACCAATAATGCAGGGTTGATCATCCATGCAGATCGGGCCATTATTGCTTGAGGGGATTATCTGTCAACATATATATGCTGTTAGCTGACAGTAGAAGTTTTGAAAAAAGTAAAATTATTTGACAACAAAAAATAAAATAAATGTACTTACTTGAACGTGTAAGATTTCTGTGTCCCAGACACAGTTACGTGGAAAGATGAGCTTGATGTTTTTGTCGTAATCAGAGGTAAACACCTTTCCCTCGGGACCCAGTGTGATCGTTTCAATGATTGGTGTAGATGTCAAAAAGAGAATATCAAAGGTACCTCCTTCGAATTCAGCGATATTACCCTTTATAAAAAAAAGAAAGATAAAAAATATCACAAAACATGTTGCATTGAAATAACCAAAATTCATTGATAAAAATATACAGATTCTTTATAAATATTCCTCACCTCCATTTGTACGGGCAGTTTCACCCAATCTCCATTTCTTCTGAGGAAAGCAAAGTATTGGAAGTGTGGCGAAAGCTTTGCTTTAACAGTTACAGAGATTCGTATGTCACCTTCACATTTGTCTGCGAACAGTATCGAGGCCAATTTGTCCTCAACTGTAGCAGATTTGCCATATATACCAAACATATCTGTAATTAATTTCGATCCAACCAGTGTATTTTTCAGTTCCGCCAACTGTGTGTTTCTCGATTGAAGTTGGAGAGGACGAGATACGTATGGAAAATGTGATCTATAATTTTCCGGATATCGGACAATTATTCCATTATCTAGATTTCCTTCGATCATTGGATATCTGAAACAAATCCATTTAACATAATGTAAGTTTGGCATATATATGCATTGCTGGGTTACTAATAAATAAACAAAAATTATGATAGCATAAAACACAAAATTAGCCAGCCCACTTCTTTATATATCTCCATTCAGGATTAAAAAACCCAGACGGCGAGCGGATATACTGGAGGGAAATTAAACAAATATTGTATTATTTTTGTAAAGGTACTCCTACAGGTCGTGGAACGAGAAAAGAATACACCTCTTGTTACCCACTGCATGTATTGTAAGAGGCGACTAATGTTTGAACCCCCTGCAAAATTGGGGATATGCTTTGTTGCCCTCTGTTGGGGGCACAAAAGCGACCAAACTCAATTTGCTGCATCCATTGCAATATTTCTCTCTACTTTTCACTACCCATTGTTTCCTATCTCCTTGCTTGGCAATACATCACTTTTGGCTTCTCACGCCAGGACATACCAAATTCATTAAAAATGGTAGTTGTTATTCCCTCCTAATGTTCATCATTTAGGATAACTGGTTCACTCGTTGTGTGTATAATGTGACCGGGCGTAATGCTGTGTTGGAAGCGTTTGGCATGGTATTTCAGTGAGAAAGCACTATGAAGTCGGTATCGCGCTATCACAAGGAGGCAATTCAACCAATATCATACAGCTCCAGCACACATACACATATGCTGTTGCATTCTCGAGTTATCGTCAGCAATGTTAGGATTTTGGATCAGTTTGCACTGAAATACTTTTCATGGTGGTGGCCTCAAGTTGTTGGCACATTTCCGAGTTACAATTCCAAGGTCTTAAAATTAGCGCCCTTAATTAATTATTGTCTGTTTTTTCTTCTGCTTCATACGACAGCGAGTAAACCACTGCTAGATCAGTTCTAAGGGGATGTCGTCATGAGAAAAGGGATTATAACAGATTATATACCTTTAAGCATGACGAAACTTGTTTTGAACTCCTGTTTTACAAATATTGCATAAATTAAGAGTAACTTAATATAATAACAATGAATCTTCAGTCCATCAAAGCATATTTCCTGATACTACGTGACTAAAGCAAGCGACTTATCTTGAATGTTAATGCAAGCCAACACAGCAATAAGTGTGGGCAGGTGTGAGTGAGCTACTACGCGCGTGTGTGCATAATTACGCTTCGGAGGGTTGAAGTGCAGTGAAGAACATATCCTGACTTTCTTTGTTTTGTAAAACTGCGTTACGTTATTGAAATTCATAATTGTATACTATGTAGGTCGTTGAAATTGCAGTATACGACTGTCGTTTGAATTGTTTTCAGTTGAAATTAACACTACTAGTATGTCAATTACTTGTACCCGTAGCACTCCAATACATCCCTCAGTACTTACTCTTTAGGTCCAGATTCATCAGTTGGGTCGGTGTATTCTGATTCTGAACTGCATGAACAAACAAATTGTATGAATTTTCTTTCAAATTCTTATCGGTATTGGAACGTATTAGAAATAATCAGCAATGCTGATTTGAAAATACATACCTACAGAAAATAGCCATAAACATCGTTGCAATAGAGTGAACGTTCTTTATTTCCTGTGTCAGTTAGACACCATGTGTGTCCGCTCCGTGCGGCAATCATTACCTCTAACCCCTTGCTATTGATGCTATCAACCGTTTACTGGCGGAGTGGGTATTGTTCTCATGTTATTCTACTTTTCCTAATGTTTAAACATATATACGGCAACATTGCGAACGGCGTTGACATCGCATTTGATTAAGTTGGGGTCTGATGTTTTTTTGAGGCCATTGCCTCGACCCTACCTGTCGCTTCCGCGTTCTGACTGTTCTCTGACATAGTGGGCACCTATTGTAGTCACTTACGTCAACTTTGTAAAGTATTCCAGAAATGGAAAATATGTACATATTTATACTGCCGTCGCGACATTACATACGAAGTTCAATCCTAGTACAGCCCACTGTGTCATCGATTTATCGATTTTGAGTTCGAATTATGGCTTTCCTGATTTTTAAATATTGTTCTTTTCTCTATCTTTGGTTCAAGTCGATCGACTGATTTGTTATGCAGTTAGTGTGTACTTATAAGAAGTTTGTTTAGGCATGGTGTTTAAAAATCGTTCCCCCCTCCATCCCCCCCCCTTTACTGCAATATAATTTGAAGGCCTGTTTAAGTATTGAATGCAGAGGTCCTCTAAATTAAACAAAACATATTGTATTGTATAGGTTATGCTATCTAGGGAATCATGTAGTTAAACTAGAAAATCAATAATTCTATACTATGTAGGATATTGAAATTACAGCATACGACTGTCGTTTGAAATGTTTTCAGTTGAAATTAACACTACAATTATGTCAATTAATTGTACCCGTAGCACTCCAATACATCCCTCAGTACTTACTCTTTAGGTCCAGATTCATCAGTTGGGTCGGTGTGTTCTGATTCTGAACTGCATGAACAAAACAAATCATATGAATTGTTTTTCAAATGCTTTTGTAACGTATTAGAAATAATCAGCAATGTTGATTTGAAAATAGAAACTATATACAGAAAATAGCCATAAACATCGTCGCAATAGAGTGAACGTTCCTTATTTCCTGTGTCAGTTCGACACCATGTGTGTCCGCTCCGTGCGGCAATCATTACCTTTACCCCCATGTTATTGATGCTATCAACCGTTACCGTTTACTGGCGGAGTGGGTATTGTTCTCATGTTATTCTACTCTTCCTAATGTTTAAACATATCTACGGTAAAATTGCGAACGGCGTTGACATCGCATTTGATTAAGTTGGGGTCTTATGTAATGACGCCGTTGCCTCGACCCTACCTGTTGCTACCGCGTTCTGACTGTTCTCTGACATAGTGGGCACCTATGGTAGTCACTAACGTCAACGTTGAAAAGGATTCCAGAAATCGAAAATATGTATGTATTTATACTCCGTCGCGACATTACATACGAAATTCAATCCTGGCACAGCCCACTGTTTCATCAATTTATCGATTTTGAGTTCGAATTATGGTTTTCCTGATTTTTAAATATTGTTCTTTTCTCTTTCATTGGTTCAAGTCGATTGACCGATTTCTGATGCATTTAGTGTGCACTTATAAGAAGTTTGTTTTGGCATGGTGTTTAAAAATCGTTCCCCCGCCCCCTCCATCCCCATCCCCATTTACTGCAATATAATTTGAAGGCCTGTTTAAGTATTGAATGCAGAGGTCCTCTAAATTAAACAAAACATATTGTATTGTATAGGTTATGCTATCTAGGGAATCATGTAGTTAAACTAGAAAATCAATAATTCTATACTATGTAGGTTATCGAAATTACAGCATACGACTGTCGTTTGAAATGTTTTCAGTTGAAATTAACACTACAATTATGTCAATTAATTGTACCCGTAGCACTCCAATACAGCCCTCAGTACTTACTCTTTAGGTCCAGATTCATCAGTTGGGTCGGTGTGTTCTGATTCTGAACTGCATGAACAAAACAAATTATATGAATTGTTTTTCAAATGCTTATCGGTATTGGAACGTATTAGAAATAATCAGCAATGCTGATTTGAAAATAGTAACTACATACAGAAAATAGCCATAAACATCGTCGCAATAGAGTGAACGTTCCTTATTTCCTGTGTCAGTTCGACATCATGTGTGTCAGCTCCATAATAATAATAATAATAATAATAATATACAGCATTTATATAGCGCCCTATATAATTTGTAAAATTACTCTAAGGCGCTTTACAACATATGGATAATAGTAATGGTTATAATTGTGAAAACAAACAACAAAGGCTTGCAATCACTTTCATACATTTAACAAGCAATGTGCACATAATTGAACAAATAAAAGGGTGGTATTTACATGACGTCTTTGCAAAGATT
>NW_018407734.1:48661-131922 GCF_002113885.1 Mizuhopecten yessoensis | reverse complement strand
TCGCAGGTGTGATGTGCTCTCTCTTTCGAGTACGAGTAACTAGCCGTGCTGCAGTGTTCTGAACCCTCTGCAGACGACTAGTTAGTTTGTCAGATATACCACAGAGCAGGGCGTTACCATAATCCAACCGAGAGGTAACAAGTGAATGCACCAAAATCTTACATGCATCTGCAGTTAGAAACTGCCGAATACAGCCGATGTTCCTGATCTGGTAGTAACAGGATTTGGCAATAGCGTTTACTTGTTTCTCCACTTGTTTCACCATGTGTGTCAGCTCCATGCGGCAATCATTACTTCTACCCCCTTGCTGTCGATCTTATCAACCGTTTCCTGGCGGAGTGGGTATTGTTCTCATGTTACTCTACTCTTCCTAATGTTTAAACATATCTACGGCAACATTGCGAACGGCGTTGGCATCGCATTTGAATAAGTTGGGGTCTTATGTAATGACGCTGTTGTCTCGACCCTACCTGTCGCTTCCGCGTTTTGACTGTTCTCTGACATAGTGGGCACCTATGGTAGTCACTAACGTCACCTTTGAAAAAGGATTCCAGAAATGGAAAATATGTATGTATTTATACCCGGTTGCGACATAACATACGCAGTTCAATTCTGGTACGGCCCACTGTGTCATCGATTTATCGATTATAATTTCGAATTATGTTTTTTCTGAAATTTGTTATTGTTTTTTCTCTACCTTCGGTTTAAATCGATGGATTGATTTGTTATGCAATTAGTGTGTACTTATATGAAGTTTGTTTTTGCATGGTGTTTAAAAATCTTAACCCCCTCTCCCCCCTCCACCACCCCCCAAACCCCTAAGTGTCCTAGATTCTTGAATTTTACAATTTTTGAAGAGCGTACTACAATGTTCTGTGATAACGCCTTAATGTTCAAATATTACCTGCTTGACAGTAACAGTAGTGAATAGATTACCAAATTGCACTGATTGTAAAGTTATAGGGCCAAAACGCAATTTTCTTTTATCCGCTACAATATTTACATGTCGTCTTTATTGTCTCACGTATCTCAACTTATTCTTATTTTATACCTTCTGAAAATCTATATTCCTTTTCAAAACATACTCATGTTCAAAGTACGGTATCAAAGTTATAAAATTATATAAAATAATACTTCTCTGTTTCCATATCGTCTTCGGTGAAACTATCTTCGCCTGATTCTTCCATGTTGTTCCTAAAATCTGGATTAAATGCTACTGAACTGGTAGACCCGTATTTGATAACTCCATCGCTGTGAATGGAAACTAAAGCAATCAAGCTTACATTTGTTTACTCTCTCATTATAATATACAAACTGTATATAGCGCTCTATATACAATTACTGTAAAGCGCTTCATAGCATATGAATAATAGTCTAAGTTATATTATATAAAAGATAAAAGGCATTCAAATTACCATTTTGCATGAGTAAAAAGACATTTATCTCAATTTGCATATGAGTGAATATAATGAAGTGTGGTGTGGAGAAATCTATGTAAATAACCTAAAATGACATAAAGAGGTAGGTGTAAATATCCTTCTTGTATTCAGCCAGGTTGTTTTACTTCATGTAACATGAATTAATGATTTGGAATCAAAATTGTGTTACTCGATAGTTCTTTCTTGCGTTAGTGACATTAGCATTCGTTTTCTAATGTAAAATAATACCGCATCGATAACACACTTAAATATAATCGATTATTAAAATCGTAAAAATAATGTCTTTACATTTGGCATATTGATAAGTATTTCATGTTAGGATGAACGAGCATGGTGAAGTTATATAAACGCGAGAACGCCAACTCTCATAGAGAACTGCGTGTAAAGACTTACTTTTCGTCAGATTCCGTCAGCTCTTCTTCTGTGATGTTATCCTCGTCCGATGTATCCTGGTTGCTCCCTTTATAGTCAGCATTTAGTATCACTTGTGTTGAGGACCTAATTGTAAATGTCATTTATTTAAGTGTTCGTCACATATCAAAATGAAAATAATATATAAATTGAACCGCAGAAAAATTAACAGCTACTTATTGTCAAGTGCTGAAGACAGTATTCGTATGACGAGCGTTAGGAAGCAGTACCTGTTGAGTTTAATATCCTCTGCTTCCGTTAAAACCTCCATTTGACTGATCATCTTAAATACTGAAAGAAAAACATAAATTTATCAATAAAACAAAAATCATCAATTATCAATATTCATGAATTTGTATAGAACGATGAAACAATACATTGAACCACATTTACAGAGATAAACGGTTACCTTAAACACACACTCATGATTGTAATACGTGTTAATATTGAAGATATTGAGAGAGAGAAAGTAACTTTCAACTTATACAAACTGTTATAAGGAGTTTAACGTCTGTAAAATGAATTTTAAAATCAGCACGTGATACATTTTAGCTATAGAGCCACTTTTGAGACGTGATCTACTTTTTCATTACCTGGTGTTGTATTTCTTCATGTCCGTGAACCCAGCATAATACAATGTGACATTTTGAGGTTATGCTTTTCTATACGTAAATGGCTATGCTTACCTTCATATCAGCAGGGGATCTGTAATTTGATACTTGTGTAGACTTGAGGGAACAATGCGATGGTATGTTGGTCAGCTTAAATTGGCGAAAAAATGATCTAAGGGTCTGGTCATAAATGTGGTATAGGAATTATGCATATGAAGGCGCTTTTCATTGGCGCCCGATAGATTATGAATGTGTAGTGTAATGGTGTCGTCTTCATGTCGTTATCTACTTGAACAAAAATACTCTGAATGGCATTCACATTTCGTCGTTTTTAACTCAATAGTCAAATTAAGTCGTTAGAAATGAACAACGGTCAGACTAGAAAAGGGGTAATAATACTGTCAATTGCAGTCGAGCCCGACACATTGTTGTTGTTATAACCATCATTGTAGATATTATCCATAACGTAATACAACGACATTTTTTACTCCTGAAGGGTCCAAAGTATCGAGATACTCGGCTACAACAAGTAGAATTTGAGTTCTATGAAAACGAACTATGGAGTTTTATACCCCAACTTTTTCGAAGTCAGGTGTGTAAAATATTCGCTTTTTCAGTGCGTGTCTCCTTCCGTACGTGCTGATTGTGGTTTCCGGAGCATATTTATCCTGCTGTTTCATGAGTGGACATCACACTTTGTATAGGTTCTACAACGAGGTCAATGTGATCTTTGACTTTGACCCCAAGTACTCCAAAAATGTTTTTTTGAAACACAGCTTAGCGACTGCTTTATGAATTGGCATCAAACTTTGGTTATAATTAAGCTCTGTATATAGGTTTTCAGAGCATTATTCAACAACTACTTCATGAAAAGGCATCAAACGTTGTATATCGGTACATTATTACCTTACATGGAAAGCCACGTGTTGTATATCGGTACATTATTACCTTACATGGAAAGCCACGTGTTGTATAATGTATCCTAATTGTGAACTCAACTTAACCTCTGACCTAGACCGCAAGAACACAAATATTTGTTTCTCATTTGCTGTTTTCATGAATAGGCATCAAACGCTGTAGATAACTAAATGAAGTATTATTCATTTTTTCTACACAATATATTTGCCATTAAAGAATGAATTTACTCCAATCTTTGTAGATATGTGGGGAACGGTGGTATCCATGGAACCCAAGCTTCAAGTTAAATTTGTTTTCCTTACATAATGACAAGTGTCTGAGTAAGTTAACAATCTTCAATAAGTAACAAATCGACAGCAATGCGAAAATCCGTCTGGAAATAGTTAGGCAGCTTTGATTGTTGTTTAAAATTTAAATGTATAGAATATATTATTCAAATTAATTTCCATAAATACCTACACGTAATAGATATGCTTTAAAAAAGAATCCACTGATATGTTTACTATTTTAAGTAATCACATAGGTGACAGCCCTGATAGATATAAACAGAGACCCCAGTGTTTCTAAAACCAATCTCGATAACGACTGCTTAAGAAAAGCGTGTGTATATGATATCAAAGTTTTACGTTATACAAAAGCAACGTATATGCACATATTGAACGTTTCGAAACGTTTTAAGACTGACTGGTCCCTTTGTCAAGCTATGACTGAGTGAGCGATTTGTATTTTTCACCTTTACAACGATTTGACGACATTGTGTAGTTGTTTATGTCACACGACCCGGGAATGTTTCGCCTATCGATAGAGAGCATATACACACTGCATCGATTAGATTGCAGGATGCAGTGTGTATACGCTCTTTATCGATACGCGAAACGTCTCGGGTCGAGTGACATAACAAATAGTTATTATTTTTCAGGTTTTAGGCTTTTTGCTAATTCTTTTTTAGTAATTGGACCTTCTTAACTTACTGATTCAAGGGGGGCTAACTTTGGCACAACATATAATCTTAAGAGTAAATTGAGATCAACATCCAGAAGTAACTGATTTTTCTTGTAAAAGGTTTAAAAGAAGCTTTTAGTTTCTTTTAAAATTTCTGTCTGATCTACAATTACAGCCCCATCTTCTTTAGTTATATTAGAAATTATCTTACTAGTACAGTTACGTGATTCTAACACACATAAGTATTTTGTTGGTTTTTCACCTTCACTTATCCACTTGGCCCTTGACCGTATCATATTACCTTCTATTTTATGTTTTCAAATTTCTTCTAATTCTTTTTTCCTTTTATCTATGTTATTTAAGTATGTATCATAAGAACTGTTTCTAAGTTTTTAATATGATTTATACGATCCTTTTCCTTTTCATAAGATTGTTTTTTCTCACATAGCTAGAGTATGAAATGGTTTTAACCCTTATTTCCACCATGCGAGTGTCAAATAATAATTGATAATTTACAGGAAAGATGATTTTATTTAAAGTAATTGCATTTAAATTATTTATGTTGTATACTGGTAAAGAGTACTGTTGTAAGAAGAGGACTCCTAATCCCTAATCCTAGGGCAATTACAAAATTAAGAGAAAACACAAATTTGTATTTTTTACAACAATGTCTGAAGCACACTAAACGATCTTCATGATAAGTATGTATTTGCATCACCAGACAGCATCTTTTACATGTTACTCGATCCTTGTCTGCAAATGACTTTTCTGCACTAATTGCAAAATATTAGGCTTGCTGGATAACCAAGGAAACCCAACGAAATATGATAGTTTCCCAAAATACAGAGTAGTAAGGTTATGGATATGCCTTTTTTCTGTCCTTAACAAAAGTGCAAAGGGGCCTGCATCGCTCACCTGGTACCAATTTCACACTGGTTACCTTAAAAGTTGATTTAAATAAAGTACGGGCAAACTATCAGTATTAATAGATAATAGTACTAAAAGACATTCGACAATAAAAAAGATTTTGACACATTTGACCCCTGTGACGTTGAAAGTCGAAGAAAGTCATTACATTGAACAAACTCCATAGGCCTTTACCTCAGCATGCATCTTGCCAAATATCACCACTCAAGACGTTCGTTTACTGAGATTAGGCAAGTTAAAGGTTTATATACATGTTACCAAAGGTGACGTTGAAAGAAGTTGTACTTGATCCAAATGACAACATACTAACTATACTTTTTCTCCTTTTTCAATCGGAATATATCGTTTTATTACACGTTTTGACAGTTATAATCATGCAGAAAAAAAGATGAAATAAAACTAATACAATGTACAATATAAGTGGTTACAATTTTCGTTCCCTTTTGATCTCAATCTTCGCCTCAACGGGATAATGTTTCTTTTATTGGTAAGTCATCATCTGCATCATTGAAAAACGATAGGTTTCTTTGACTTGATCTGTTTTAAATGATCTTTGTTTACCTTAATCAGAACATGGTATTAGCAAGAAGACATTAATAAATCCACAGCAATTACCCCTCTGTAATGTATAATGCCCCACACTGAGGTGTTTTGTGAGGTACACATGTTGGTATTCGTACTTCTGTCCAATTAAGTGTCCTACATAACCATTATTATACACATTCCCTGTCATTTAAAGAGGATCATATAACGTGTTATTTTTAAATGTAAAGTCATCACAGTCCCACAGGAAATAACCAGTCTTTAAAGACCAATCCTGTTTTAGCTCCCCTGTCCGCACGTCTGTCGTCTGTCCGTCAACTATACCTTAAATAGCTCATAGTCCTGATTTGGCCGGAGCATCCTTGGGCAAAGGGGATTCAATTTGGTATAAACGGAGGGTGTGGCAACTTTGAGTGCAGAGGGGCGGGTGCCAATGGGGGAATTTCAGGTTTAAATTTCCCAAAACTTTCTTCTTTTGTACCATGCGAGGAATTTTATCCTAATTAAGCCTCTTTGAGCAAAGAGTAACAATGTTTGTATAAACGGAGAGTGTGGCCCCTCTTGGTGCAGAGGGGTGGGCCCAATATGGGAATTTGAGGTTTACACTTTTTAAATTCTTCTTGTTTTGTACCATTGGAGAGATTTTATCCAAATTTGGCCTTGAGCATTCTTGGGCAAAGGGTACTAAATTTTGTATGAACGGAGGGTGCGGCCCCTCTTGGTGCAAAGGGGCAGGGGCCTATAGGAAAGATAGGTAAATCTTTAAAATCGTTCACCTTCAGTTTGATTGGCGGAATTTTATGAGAACATCCTTGGGTGACGGGGTCACAATTTTGTACAAAAGGAGGGTGTGGTCCGCCTTGGCAAAGAAGGACGGGGCCGAATAGGGAAATTTAAGGTAAATCTTTAAATATCCTTCTCCTTTTGTACCAATGAAAGGATTTTAACTGAGTTTGGTATAGAGCATCCTTTGGCAAAGGACAACACATTTTGTATAAACGAAGGGTGTGGCTATAGAGGGGGGAGGATAGGGGTAATTGAGGTAAATCTTATTTTAACCTAAATTTGCTCCAGAGCATCATTTGGCAGAGGGACTCAGTTTCTTTTGACAGAGACAGTAGTCCCACTCGCAGCAAAGGGGGAAGGGTTCAGTAGAAGGAACATAGAAATAAAGATTTAAAATCCTTTTCCTTCAGGGGGCAGAGGGGCGTGGCCCAAAAAGGGAAAACGTTAACAATCCAATTCGTGGGGGCAGAAATAAGGGACATCATAAGGGACAGGTGTTGCTGAGAGACAGAGCTGATGTTTGGAAATAATTGTAGTTTTTTATGTAATAAGAACAATTTGTGATGGTTCCTTTTTTATTCAGGTGAGCGATACAGGCCCTCTAGACATTCGTTTGGTGTACATGAAATTCTACCATACCATTTTATTTGTAACACCTCCGCTTTTGTTGATTGTTGCTTCTCAAATCAATGGTAATAATCTTAGTCTACATAGGAATAGAAATATATTCCAACATAGATTCGTCACATGAACATTCCGGGCACCTTCATTAAAACACCTCTGCAATTCAAGTATCTGTTACTACCAGATCTGTAACATTGGCTGTATTCGGCAGTTTATAAAAGAGAGCACATCACACCTATGCAATATTCATTGCACTGGCTATCTGTACGAAACAGGTCGCAGTACAACATTTTGTTGTACAAAGACAATCGCTAAGTGAAACAGATCTGCAGTAATTACAGGGCATTGTCACCTTGTATCAGATATTACGGTCACTGTGGTTGGAGACAGAATAATGTTTGTGTTTCAAAATGGCGTACTTTCACCGTCGAAATACTATTATTCATGTGTTATAAATTGCTTCAGAGTAGTTTTACAAATTATATAGGGCGCTATTTAAATGTTGTATATTATTATTATTATTGTTTCACAACGAGTGCAACAGCTGATTATCGCTGCGTGTAACACCATGGTTATTGGGTTACTAGCTCCTCAAGGTTCTCAGACAGCGCCATAACGTGATTTATACAATGTCGTATTATGAGCAAAAAACGACGGTATCAACTACAGCACTAAATTGTTGAGTATAATGACCTGAATAGTTTACAAATATAATCATTCATTGCATTGAAATGATAACCGTAAAGTGTAATTTAAAAGTATATGTTTTTATCAGTTATCTTTAGTGTTGTTTTAGTTTTTTGCCGCCATCTTTACAACATATTCTGAACGGCTATGACAATTAATCCCACTTTAAGGACAATGCAGTCACAGTCCTGACAAGACAGTTTGCATTTCCCATAAAAAACTAATATAGTGTTCAAGAAAGTATTTGTCAATGTGATTCTTGAACTATGGCCATTTGTTTTTAAAACGTGGTATGGTTTGATTTCATTATAGTCTCTCAATATCAAATTTGCAAGGCACAACTACATATTGGCAAGTGTAAGGGTAAGGGTTCCAATCATCAACAATAAACTAAAATGCATGCTTTACCTCTCCTTCTAGCGAGGGATATTAAATGCTGCATGCTAATAGATGCATCAGTATACTCGATCGTGATTTTGGCTTGAATTGTATTATGTAACACTGGAAATCTGACACATTTGTTAACAAACAAATCAAGAAGACATTGGTAAAACCCTATCCGTTCGGTTTGACTGTAATGGTTGGTTCCCAAAGCAAAGGGCAGTTTGACCTAGAAGTCCAGAAATCGTAGGCTACTTTTAATGCAAGCGAATTAGGCACAATGTCTAGAACACGTATCTGGGGGAAGTTCCTGCTTTTATACCAACATATGAATATATTAAATTAAATGAAAAGTTCTATCAGATCACAATTCACCAACAGGCAGCCATCTTAAAAGTACACGAATACCAGGTGGAATTAAATGAGATGTTTCAGAAAAATCCATGCATATCCCCGTCAGTGACATTGTCTTTATCTTAACGATTGCAGCAGCACATTTTAGGAAGAGCAATGAAATTTATGAGTCTGATGAGAGACAAGTATTGCAAGTCTTACAGTATGTCAGCAAAAACACAGAAAAAATATTGTATTATTATAGAACTAGAAAAATGAAAAAAACAAAAAGCAAGGAGAATGTCACAGAAGGAAATGATGCATACAGAGAGGATTTACACACCCCGAGTTCTGGTGGACACCTTGAAAAAATCACAATCGAAAGCTAATTTTAGATTAATATAGTTTGTTAACTGTCAACCAAATAATTTCCAATTGCAATAACGTTTAATGTTCGTGTTATGAATTGAAAAAAAACCCCAAACAAAATAAGATAAACCAAATTTGTCAAAAGTAAAATGGAGGTTGACTGCTTAATTAACAGTCAAATATGCTTGTATTTATTCATGGGTACACAATATCAAATATGAATATTAGCAGCTATGAAAGTGTAAGCCTGTTTACAGCAAAAGCAGTTTTTACCGTGTTTGGTAGTGTTTGTCTAAATCACAACATAAATAAAACTGGCGACCACTAGTTGTATCTTTCATCTATATATACTGACAAAAATCAATTAACAAACATGTAAAGCCCAATTATGTTCCATTTTTTCTTTCTACTTCTAATTTCTTTTATTTCCTATCGGCTTGCTTTTCAAAACCTCACTTTTGGCTTTAATGTTGAGCGTTCGTCCAGATGGGGGAAGGCAATGGGTTTTATCCCCAGGTCGGGACATTCCTAAGTCCTTTATAATGGTATTTGTTATTCTCTGTTTAACGTTCAGCATTACGAGTAATGGCAACAATTTGTTTACCCAGAGTAATGTAAGTATGATGGGATCGGGCGGAATGCTGTGCATGGTATTTCGGTGAGGTAGCACTATAAAGACGGCATTTCATTGTATATATAATATTATGTATCTTTATCCCTTTTATAATAGACTCTAAAGAGCACTTGTCAGATCTAAATTGGACTATGGATCCATTGTTTATGGATCCGCAAGAAAGTTATATTTAAAATTACTAGACACTGTATATCACCAGGGCCTGAGACTTGCACTTTTGGAGCGTTTAAAACTACACCATCTGCAAGTCTTTACGTGGAAGCAAACGAACCATCATTATATAATCGCCGAGAGAAATTATCGTTGCAATATGCAGTTCAATTAAAGTTAAACCCTTCAAATCCAGCCTTTTCGCTTGTTTTTAATTCAAATTACAAAAGTCTGTTTCAAAATAAACCAAACTGTATTCCAACCTTTGGTATTCGAATCTCATCCATGATTTAAAATACCCAAATTAATATTGACACTATCCAATCATTTGAAACGATTGATATCCCTCCGTGGCTTCTGGTTTCACCGGCGGTTGATCTCTCACTTCGTGAGACATCCAAATTTGACACCGAATCTTTCAGTTTTCGTTCGAATTTTTCAAAACTGCAGGGTTTTCAGTCGTGTTGGATGCCGGCTGCCCAATTTTCAGCAGAAGCCCATACAAATGATGTACCACAGTCAGTTATCTATTCTGATTCTCTTGCTGTTCTACAAAGCATTCGCAACAAAAAATTGAAGAATATCTCAAATTCGAAAAATCTTCACATTATTACATAATATTACCTCAAAATGTTTTTTTAACCTTTTGCTGGGTTCCTGGACATGCGGCAATACCAGGTAATGAAAAAAAGGCAGATCGCGCTGCGAAAGCAGCACTATTACTAATACCTAAATATTTTAAACTTCATTGTACTGATTTTATACCACTTATTACAACAATTCTAAGATCACAGTGTCAAAATAATTGGAATCAATGCTAGATCACAAATTACATTCTATTAAACTTAAAATCGCTGAATGGCATCCTAGCTACAGAGAGATAGGCGCCGAGACGATTTTGTCCTTGCCCGTCTCCGGATGGGTCATTCATACATTACCCATTGTTATTTACTTAAACGTGACGTCCAGCCTCAATGCATAGCGTCTCAAGAACCATTTATAGTAAAATACCTCTTATTAGATTGTGTAGACGTTAAGTCTTAAATCTCTTTTCGAAAACATAACTGTCTCTTCAATTCAATTTTAACCTCTAAGTTTGTTTGATGATTTTATTTTACATTGTTTTTTCTCGACAATGTGTTGGCCCTAATGACATATCCTGTGTTGATGGGCATTTAGCATTTAATAATTACAACAAGTTTATATAATAATCCTAATGTTTATGTGAATGACCATAGCGACTTAACAACGACTGATCTGAGTACATGTTGACTAAATTAGACGATCGACCACACGGGCTTTTTGACCAATGTTTTCCTGCCGAAATATTGCCATTTTGTAAACAGAACCTAATCTCGAGCTGATGCGCGTTTGAAAGTATTGCGAAGCTTCTAAACGATCATGCCCAGAACATACTCTCTAAGGATGATGTTTTTGATAAATTAAATATCAATTGTTTACTACATTTCTTTTCTGTATCACTTTCATTATTTCATAAAAGAACAAATTGCTTTTTTCCCCTTCAAACTTTTTTCTTTCAAATGCTAAAACACATTTTTTTGGGAAAAAATGTTCTAGTTTCAAGATTATGATCAAACGTCGTCTGCTTCGCAAACATTCAAGAAAACAATATTTACAATGTATTAATATTGTTTTTGTCAACTCGTTTGTTCTTTAAACTATCTTTAATTAATAAATATCAAGATTTTGTGAATTGAAAAATTGGATTTTTTGACGTAACCGGAAGCGCACTTAATACGAGAACGTGACCCGGAAATACCTCACAACATAATCAGGACAGTAATAATAAACAGGCGTTTATCGAACATTAACAGATTAATACCGTATGTATTGAGACACTGATGTGCTAGAATACAACACAAGGTAACACTCGTTTGATCCATTGCTATCACATCAAATGCTGACTGACATTGATGCGAAAATAGCAGCATTAAATGTTTGCGATCGCGCAGACCTACTTTCGTTTCACACTTTACATACATTTGTACATGTCGGCATCAACAGCATACCTAAGCTTGTGTCCTTCATCGTGCCGAAGATTGTAAATAGGCGCATTGTCGAGGAAAAGTTCGTGATTAAAAGCTTGTGTGTTTTTTCCCCTTAAAACTATGAGACAAAAGCATAGTTGAATGTTACATCAAGATATAAAGAGTCTTTATTTTATGTTGAATATAAGTCATTGTTAACATAAGCTCTCAGGAGCTTGTATTTCGACAAATATTTATATATATAAATGGTAAAACATTGTAGCAGTGTAAAGGCAAACAACTTATTTTATCATAAGATACCTACGTTGGAAGGATTAAGATAAAGAGGCTAAATAATCATGCTGTACAATATTTGGCACTAAAACAACTTACAGCCCTCTGGATACTGCTGTACAATTTATTTTTTTGAAACATAGCGTTCATTTGTAACCTCGAGCACGGGTTTCGTAGCCGTTAATATTGGGAGACGTTTTTAGTATTGTTTTGTCTCGGTATGGCTACGAATGCGTTCCCGGTCAGGTAATAGAGTATCAAATGTTTTAAATTCAAATATATCACCACTCCACAACAATCAAGGATTCATATGGGTACAATGTTATAATAATAACAACATTCATACAGTGCATGCAAGATGAACTTAACAAATCATTGGTTGAAAATTACAAGTCATCATTTCCATGAAATTGTCCAAATAAATAAGATCTTTATGTCAAATTAAACTTCAGGTTTGGTCTAGCATTTTTAATGTACGTCCTATCAACAGCTATACATGGTCATTTAAGGACGGCCTCCCCCATTTGCGAGATGCATGCGGTGGTGAGTTTGTGCATAATTAATTTGTGTTTTGGGAGTCTGTGGTATGTTCATTTTTGTCTCCTTGTGATAGCGCAAAACTGATGCTTACTTTATAGTGTAATTTCACTGGAGCATACTGCTGAAGACGCATCTTATTTTACAATCAAACCTCGTTATTTCACCATCTTCAATAGCTAAGGGTTTATAATTTAAATTTGTTCCATTCAACCTTGACGGAATTAGCCTTGTGTTTAACTTCACTCCCCTGCCACCTAGCAGAGACACTTTACTAGCAAAACTTTAAACTTTCAAGATTATTTAGCACTGGTCGCCTGTGTATTTCCCTCGGGTATCATTTACAGTTACAATTTGGCCAATTATCTCTACCAACTAATCAAATACAGAAAATGATTCAGTATTGTCCTCCTTTGTGTTTTTTTTACATAAATCATGACATAGTCGACAGGGTAACTTGGTACTGGGCGCCGCCATTATTATTTACATGCACAGGAACTTGGTATTAATTTCTAACCCTCAGTTCACATATATGTGTATCATATAATGTATGATATAAAAAAAATATGTCGACCATAGGACGGTAATTCGTGCCAAGTCCCTGTGCCAGGTTCAAATTATTTGAAAGCTTAGAGAACACATGAATATGTGAATACAAAAGGAACGCCTGGCTATAGCAAAGATGAGATGTTACAGGCTGGACAGATAATGACAACAAACACAGGCTGAAAACATGTATGGAATGTGTTTTTCTTAAGAGAGGCTGTATAAACACATTATGAATATGTAAAATGATGATGGAAGTCCATTTTACCCGAATTTCCCGACGTTATTTTCAACATGCCTTCAGTCCATCTGTATTTCCACACTGTTTGCTGTATAAGGAATAGGAATCAGTTTGTTTTGGGGGTTTTATAAATCCTCGCAACCACTTTTAAGTCATATGTATAATATAGGTCTGCCAAATATCTGAATCTTTGACAACTTTACTACAAATATATAGCAGGAATTGAACTTTCTTTATCCACTGCACTACACTTCATATTATTTGTTGACATTTTTCTGCTACAAATACATGGAGTTTCCTCAAAAGATGCTGATAACCGAAAAGAGTCTGAAACCTAAATCAAATCTTTAAGAATACTGTGTTTAAAAAATAGGTTATAGTCATGTATCTCTTAGATCCGCGAAACATCACACAAACAACTATTAACCCTTCATTCTCTAAACCGGTGATTAAAAGGATTGTAAAAAACATCTGTTCAACATTCATTTTTACAGTGATGTTCAAATCCACTAGAACATAAGTTGACATAAAACTGTACTGCAGTATTTTTTGGTCTTATATTTGACAGCTAAATATGTCTCATCAAGGGTCGTTGACATGTCAGAAGTTGAAGTTGAAGTAACCGAAGTTATCTACTTTGGTGTAGAAGCATCCTTGAAATGGCAGAAATTCAGGGCTGGATTTTCACGAAGAGTTGTGCCCCTTTGTTTGCTTTCCTATACATCTTATTCAGGCAGTTTATCATTATATTTTTATTTTTCCATTTGTTATGCACTTCATATACATCTGATGAGAATTGAAGATATTTAAAAATGCACAAAATTCACCAAGAAAGCTGAAAGTTAAAAAAGGCCAAAAGGTGAATATTTATACCATGCAGGCCAGGTTTGAACATTTCACTGTAATGTTTGTTTTACTTTCCATGTGGGGAGGATTTTTAATGTATCTCGACTGTTATATCAATCAATTAATTTTCATTAAGATGGTGTCCCTGATAATTATTTATTACATAATTTAAAAATTGTTTCAAGTAATACTCATACTCTCTGTTTTAAACTAGGAACACTTGCTGTGTACTCTTAGCATTTGTGCAGTTATTATTGATTGTCTTCCTTTTGATAATATTCCTGTGAGTTGTGTCCCTCACCCAATTTCCTCACATTCCTTTTTGTTATATATCGGATATAGTTTGTTTCTTCTATAACTTCCCAGTTTCCTTTTAGATAAAATATGTCATGTTTAGGTGATGAGGTAAAAGTTGGCCCCCTGACGAATCGGGATTTTCTTTCCTGTCTACTACTTGGGGGACATTGAACAGACCAAAATAGATCTTCTGTCCCCATTTCAACACACTTAGGATCTTAAATCTTTACTTTCTTTCCTCACTGTTCTGTTTTTCTTTGTCGTGTCGCCTGAGAAGCATGGCGAACACTTTAGGATCACTCTGTCCTTCATCACACGTTGTTGTTGGCGGGGGCAGTCACATTTAAGTTTTCCAGACTTTTTTTTGACACCATTTTCCATATCAATTTGTAGCTTTGTATGCGGCTTAATCATAATAGATGACAGATCAAGTTGGCCCTTTGCACATTGGAATTTCTCATAATTAACTGTTTGCCATACTTTGTTCGTTACCGCTTAGTATGTGGCTTTATCATAATGGATTACAGTTAGAGTCCAAACCCTGTGTCAATATTTCATGTGTTGCTGCAGTTATGGCCCTTTAACAAATAGGAAATTCTCATAACTAACTGTTTTCCATATTATTTGTTACGAAGTATACATTTATAATGGATTACAGTTTGTCAGTTAGAATCCAGTGTCAATGTTCTATTTTTTCTGGAGTTAAACCCCTTTGCACATAGGAAATTCTTATTAGTAACTGTATTTTTTTTCGCGACCACTTGCCACATCAATACGTCAAATCGATCTTCATGTCAAATTCTATTCACACAATACGTATCATGCACTCATGATACCATCCACATATGACCTCAGATGTTGTGTGGATGTTAAGCTCCCTCAACCATGCAACTTAAAGCATACTGCTTTTCATATGGCCATTATGATGATCATGATATTTTAAGATGACACCCTTTAATTATGTGGGTGCACGTGCCGGCAACACTTCCACTTCCTTCGAATTGTAGTTTTCTTCTATACGGATAATTTCGATGTCTTAACAATGTCTATGGAGAATGCTGGTGAGTGACAATTGTTTTTGGTGTTGATCTCCCTAATTTTACCGTTGAGTGTGTATATCTGGTCCTCTAACTGTGTGTTCTGTTCCTGGTAGCTATCTGGAGTTTTGTAGTTCCTGCAGCGGTTTCAATCCCTGAAGGAATAAATAGGTAATTCCAGAAATGTGATCCGACAGCTGGGATATTGTTTGATAAGGTCCTCGAATTTACCTATGGTTCTGATAGCACTGTCGATGGTTGAGCCGTCTAGGCTTCTAAGTAGAATGTATTTCCCCTGCTTGTTCGTGAAATCACAGGTTCCGAGCCATACATATAGTCAGGTTGGTCAAAGTTTTGTGTATTTATATTGTATCTCCGAATGTTTCTCTAGTCCAGCCGTAATCGTCTTCAAAGCGCCTCCCGCTTCTATTTCACCACACGATTTCCCGATCCTGATTGCTCTTACAGCACCGTTCGCGTCTTATTTCCGATTGGGGTGGGTTGTGGCTTGGAAAAAACTTCGTCAATTTGTTCATTGACATTTAAAAATGGCGATTTCACTCACGATGTTGTCAGTAAAAAATCGCAATATTCTCCCGATTTGTTACTGGAACTAGTTCAAAAACTGACTCGTTTCGCGTGTAAGATGATTTTTCTCTCCGATTCACAAGACTTCACGAAAAGTAATAGGTTATAAACAGCGATTTCATAGCGTATGTTTATCTGCTCAGATATTTTTCCGTCTACTCAGTTCGCGCATGCGCACTCCCTCCTTACTTGGCCTGGAACGCACCACATTATGTACGTCAGCAAATGAGTCCTTATGTGGGGATTTGTCAGATTGTTTACCAAATAATTGAAATCGGCCATCATACACCTCAGCCCGGTTGGCATAAGATATAAAGCGTACTATTATGTCCCTTGGGTATGCAGCGGTTTCGGGCCAACCCGATGGGAATTACTGATGTCAGCTGATGTTACCATTACTCAATAGTTTTAAGTAAGAATTGTTCATCAATTGAACCACAACCTCAGTTATCAAGCTTTGGTCCGTTATATCTGGAATGACCGCTACGCTTTCTCTCGCTTTTTCGAGTAGGGCTTGCATTATTATTATGGTATACAATATGGCGGCTTTGTAGTAGGTGAAGGTCCGACAATTAAAATGTTCAGAAAATTATCATAGAACACTGTAATGCATATATATTCTTTAGTATATATATATCACACACTTGAATGTTAGAAATGTTAGTATCAGGCTTACTGTGTCTTCATATTGATGTTAAATATGATGAAGGATCCGCTCAGGCGTCGGTCTCTTCAAAATACGTCCTTTCTCTTCAAACCGGAAGCCAATATGCGGAAGATAATATCACGATATCATCCTACAAATCGTTTGATTAATGTGGCACTATGTGGTCATTTGCAATATTTTGGTATTGTTCACGTGATATTTGAACACATGTATAATCGTCATATTTCTTATTGGTAAAAACTCCGCGTAAAATATGTAAAAGCTGACATTTAAATAAATATATGCTTATGCGACATAGCATTGCTCATCACTGACCGAATAATTCCGTATATCGGGATTAACGGTGTGTGCAAACATCATGCGAAATTTCACGTTGACCACATATTAAAATTGCTATAGTATAAAAGAGGAAACATAGTATGACCAAGAAATTACAACCTTTCAATAACTAAATACAAGAATGTACAAGTAGAAAACTAGTGAGACTCTCTACCTAAGTTCCAGATTTCTTGGATCGGTTCATGCCATGGGGAATGTGTACGTGCTACATTGGATATATACGCCGTCCTGACACGTTTTGAATAATCATTTCACTTATATAATATTACATGTTAATTTACGCCGTGTTATAATTACCAATGTATACCTATACATTCGTGGTCATTCTGTTATAAAATAAATTAACCGACTGTTTTATTCGTATAAATATGTTGTAGAAAAATCGTATCATTCCCAACATTTTAATTATAAGAGAAAGCTATAAATATATATGTGATTCTTAGACTGATCCGACATAGCAAATATCACACGGCTTCATAAGATTAGCTACGGACTCAGAATAAATCTGGTTGGTAACAATAGATTTGTTTGTTTGTTTATTTGAGAAGATTTACATCCGCTTCACTACGAGTAGTTCAGTTATCCAGCAGACAAATACCACTAGTCCCGTCCCGTTAAGACACCTGTAAAATTCGATCCCCCGCTATCGGCCAGGTATCGGTTTATCGGTGAATAGCGGCCAGGTATCAGTTTATGTGCCGGTACATGTAGCCGTAATTCTAACTGTACCTGTATTCAGCTCTTCATGCCAAACATATTGATTTATAATATCTTAGAGAACTGATATACCGTCAGCACTCTGCGAGGTAAGCCCTTTCGTTTCATAATTATAGTTGGTATCACACAGGAGTGCAACCAACAAAATATGGCTGCTATTCATTCCAGTTTTCCAGAGAAGACGTCAATTCAGGATATATGGTCAATATTTCTAACTTACCTTTCATACATAACGTATACAGATGTTGTATTTGATGCAAATAACTATCTAGTAAATATACTTTTCGTCTGTTTTCGATCGGAACATATCGTCTTATTAGACTGGTGTACTGTTACAATCATGCGGAAAACAGATTGAATAACAAAAATAAGTGGTAACAACTTTCTTACCTGTTGGTCTTACTCTTCACTCAGTGCCTCCACAGGATAATGTTCCGTTTAAATCCAGAGCATTGCTACGACCCGTCATGAAATGCATATTGCCCCACACTGTGATTCTCTTTCGGGTACACATGTTGTTATTCATACTTCAGTCCAATAACGTTTTCTTAAATTACCATAATTATACACACTCTATGTCATTTAAAGAGAACCAAGTGACGGGTTATTTTTAGATGTAGAGTCATACAGGCTATATACTTATCCGCATGAAAACACTGTTCGTGATACTCAAGTTAAAAAACAGATTTGGATAAACACTGTGCAAATTAAATATTAAATTTCAAATTTAATCAAATGGCGGACAATCCTGAATTTGAGCTACGCGAAAACATCTGCATATGCTTTTAAACTATGCTAATATTGGAAAAATAAACATTGAGAATGGAGGAGTAGTGATATATACACTCTTTGGATTACACTTTAACTTTATGTTAAGTATTGATTTTCACATCTATGAACTTAGTAAGGAACGCCTCATGGCAACTAGCTCTTTATCATACCAGTTTAAAATTGTATAAACCCTTTTCCCTCAGGGGCCTTTAATTTGTAGGCAGGGGATTCCGTTTCAATTAGAAATCAGGACACGAGTCCTTTTCACTGCGATTTTATTATCATAAATAGTGCGATCATTATGAATCATTTACCTACATACATTGTATGGGATAGTACAATTTGCTTTTTAGTGAAACTGAAAAAAACATCTGTGATAACAGTACCTCATATCTGCTATAACATCATGTTATTGTTATATTATATACATAAGTTTGTCGAAATGATAGCTCACACAAGAGCTATTGTTCGTTGTGAATGCTTGCGTCAATTAAGTCTTTGTATCCTTTATCTAGTATGTACACTCGGCGATTTCTATAATGATCCTAATTGAAATAATGGGTATTTAAGCATTCAAAAACATACAATACACAAGTATTAACATATAGTTTAAAGACGCCCTTTATGATTGGCTTACCCACAGGAGAGTTCCAGTCTTCACTGATTAATCCATTTTTAAAAATGTGACTTATTAGGTTTTCATGATTTACGTAACCGCCGACGTCGGCCGCTGTTTTCGTTCTAGGTGTGATTATAACTCCGATAATATCCGGTGGTTATCAGCTTATATTTCAACTTTTGAAATAGCTTTATTATTGCTGGAACAGCATCTCAATATTATAAACTGAATAAGTAAACATGGAATCTGCGAGGTTGATGTGTCACATATCAACCCTACGTGACCTGAGAATATGTTATACATTGTAGTAAGTATGTGTATACCTAGCGTCTAACGTGTATAATATAAGACCAGACGGGAAAGCTAAATATTAACACGCACCTTTATTGTAGCAAAAGTCTTGTATCTGTTTTATTCTCCCTTCCACCAACCAGCCAAATATTATTATAAGATTCTATGCTTTTTGGTTCTTCTTCAGAAGTTTCTTGACATATTTTCCCCTGTGACCTCGTAATCCCAAAAATCTACCAGCCAAATCTTATGAATCCATTCCTTTTGTTTCATAAGAAGAAATAATTTAAAATGTTGTTGAGCTCGTTGACCTTTCAGGTAGGTTGAGGTCATTTTCATTCGCAAAATTTAGTGAGCTCTCTCCCAGGAAACCACCAGCCAAATATTATAAGTGTATGCCTTCGATCATTCAGAAGAAATTGATTGATGTTTTTGACATATTTGACACCTGTGACCTTGACAGAAGGTCAAGGTCATTTTTATTCTCAAACTTTGTCGGGTTCTATTCCATGAAGCTACCAGCCAAATATGAAGATTCTATATCTTTTAGTTCTTCAGAAGAAGGCGTTTGGAGCGTTTGACATATTTGACCCCTGTGACCATGAAAGTACGTCAAAGTCATTTTCATTCTCAAACTTTGTCGGACTTTCTCCCAGGAAGCCATCGGCCAAATATGAAGATTCTATACCTTTCATTTCTTCAGAAGAAGTCGTTTGAAGAGTTTGACACATTTGACCCCTGTGACGTTGAAAGTAGGTCAAGGTCATTTTCTTTCTCAAACTTTGTCAGGCTCCATCCCAGGAAGTCACCAGCCAAATATGAAGATTCTATGCCTTTCAGTTCTTCAGAAGAAGTCGTTGGAAGAGTTTGACACATTTGACCCCTGTGACGTTGAAAGTAGGTCAAGGTCATTTTCATTCTCAAACTTTGTCAGGTTCCATCCCAGGAAGTCACCAGCCAAATATGAAGATTCTATGCATTTCAGTTCTTCAGAAGAAGTCGTTTGAAGAGTTTGACACATTTGACCCTTGTGATTTTGAAAATAGGTCAAGGTCATTTTCCTCCCAAACTTTGTCAGGCTCCTATCAACAAAGCTATCAGCCAAATATCATGACTCTAGGCCTGTTCGTTCTTCAGAAGAAGTTGTTTAAAGGAAAAGTTGACGGACGACACCGGACGACGGACGGCGGACGCCGCACCATGACATAAGCTCACTTGCCTTTCGGGCAGGTGAGCTAATAATAATAAAAAAAGGTAAGGCCAACTAAAAAATACATCAAAAACATCTGTTGGGTGTACATGAAAATCTCATAATTTTGCGATTTTCTTTTGTATACTCATGATGTCAGGCTTGTGCAAACACCTCCGTTCTTGGTTTTTGTTACTTTTCAAATCAATAGTTATTCTCTATGTCTACATGAAAATATACATACATTCCAACAAAGCGTCAACACTCGAACATTCCAGGTACATACGAAATACTCGTAACACCTGTATGCAACGGAAGAATTTGTTTCTGACAGTTTTAACTGCTACTGCTGAGGAGATCGTGCAGATACAACAGTGATGAACAAAGATGGAAGCTACCACTAACATTTACTTTCTTTTTCCATTATCCTTTATTGTTTCACAACGAAGACAACAGCTGACTATCTCCGCGTGAAACAGACACCACCATGTTTAGTTGGGTTACTAGCTCTACCGAAGTTTTAAGACAGTTCCATACCGTGATCTATACAATGTCATACTATGAGGGTACCAACTACATACTTAATGTCAATTTTCGATGGCATTACTTAATGTTGGCAAGTGTAAGGGTAAGGTTTCCAGTCATCATCAATGAACTAAAAGTACATTCATCACCTCTCCTTCTAGCGAGGGATATTAAATGTTTATAGATGCATCAGTATACCGGATCGTGAATTTGGCTTGAATCGTATAATGTAACACTTGAAATGGCACATTTGTTAACATACACATTTAGAAGACACTGGTAAAACACTATTCATGCGGTTTGACTGGTTGCAAACGGAAGTTTGATCTACATGTCCATAAATAATAAGGACAAAAATGTGTCAAATATAAAACTAAAGTTGATTGCCTAATTCTAGAGTCATACATATTTTTAGTCATTCATGCGAAAAAAAAAATCAAAATCATGAATATTAGTAAAATTAAGTCGGTTTACAGCAACATAAGATGTTGTATAGGGTTTTGTAGAGTATTCTGCCGAATCAAAAATTATATAAAACTTATCTATATATCGACAAAAATGCAAAAAAGAAACACGCAAGTCGATTTGTGTTTCTGTTAGAATTGTATTTCGTTGTCCATTTCCTCCTGTGGATTTTATATATATTAATGACTGAGGTGAATTGGTTTGTCACATTGGTTCCGTGGCTAAGACTGTAATGCTATTACAGGGAGGGGTCGCTAATTGGGGATGTATAGCGAGGTCCTAATATTTAAGGAGGATACACTAAAGGAATTTAATTACTATTGGGGATTTCCGTTTACTGTTTGACAAAAGTAAGGTTTTTTTCCTAAGTGAGTCAGATGCAGGCAGAGGTGTGAAAGATACGGACAGGGTTGGCTTGGTTACTCAAGGTGAAGTTATTGTCAAAACACAATAGGCTGGTGGACTCGGTGTTTTGTGGTTGTTTGGAGTGTTGTATCAGCTTCCAAAAGGTCATCCAGCAACACCAATTAACTCCGGCATTGTAAATATTGCAATAACGCAAATTAATGACGATCATAAATTAAAATATACACAATGTAATTGATTTTAAACGTGTCTTCGGGGATTTTCTTCATCCGTAAATATGAAATTCACCTCAGTGAGGCTGACAAACAAAACTCGTGAGAGCAATTCATCGGGGTATAAGTTTTTGCAAAACTAAAACACAGACAAATGAGTTTATGGTTATTTTCAAACGACACGCAAATAATTCACTAAAAAGAAAAAATGTGCTTGAATCAGTATACTTATACAATTTGAAGATGTTTCAACATATTAAAACCTACACGTGCATATGCACGGTAGGATATATCACGTTGGTTTCACTTATTAACAGATTCATGTGACTATTGCTGCTACTACTGTCACCGACAAATGAACTACGTGTCCATGCACTTGATAAAACAAACACCATTGTAGCACAGTAGCGTAATATCGAGGTAAACAGAAAGTATAAATGAATAGAATATTTGTTTGTAAATGTTTCAGTTGGCATTAAAGAAGTTTGAAACGTATAATTCATGATATTTGGCTGAAAATATGTATCCGTTCAAAAAATTGAGCTGCCATTTTACCTTGAGTGCCGGAAGTTATGACATTGCTGAATGCAATTGATTAAATTACCAAATCACAAATACAGGAAAGAGTTTTAAGTGGTTTAAACTGATGGGAACAAATTCACATGAAATTTGAGCACTCATGATATTCTTGATTAAGTTGGTAAGAAGTTTGGTTTAATACTAGTCAAACAGGTATACACCATTAATTCTGTATACTCTTGCCACAAAGTGATTGGTGAGCAAATTTATTTCATGTTATTGTCTTTCGGTCTGTCATCCATCCATGAAGCTGTTTACAGATAATATTAAATGTATTTACTGAGGTGGGATTATCACAGTTTTTGTCAGATTGGATGTTCTGAATGACATAATATCTATGATATATGTTTCATCGTAGGTCAAATTCATTTAAATCAACTTGTTTGTATAATTAGCCGATGTCACGGGTTGAGAAAAACTGATCAAGGAAGCAAAGAACAGTTATCCCGGTTGTGTCAGAGAGGCAAGTTTTCATGTTTAGTTATCATTACAAATCAACAGATGCAAGGGAAATAACCTAAGCAAATATGTGTTGCAATACTTGCCGGATTCAAGATCAACGTCATGAAGTTCTGGCATAGGAATTCAAAGAAAAGTAAATTTTCTAAAATTATAGACACCAACAACACAAAATAAATTTGCTAATTATGAATATTATGTCAAAAGGGTTTTACCTTGGTACATGTGTATTCTTGAGGACAATGTACCCGACAAAATTAAGTTTATAAGCTATTATTCTATTTGTCATTACGATAAATGCATTGTTAAACAAGTACTTTCTAAGAATCCAATAGTCCGCATTTCTTGATTTTATTAAAAAAAGAAAAGTTAGAGCTAAAAATATGTATTTTTATTATCCATTAAATCCATAATCTCCATTTTACATCATATTTGAGAAACACAAGAACTTACAGGTTTCTCTTTCTATTTGAATACATCAAAAGCGAAACGACATGCAAAAAAGTTATCCTCTATAATAAAAAATAAAAAATGTACAGGACATAGTATTTCATGAAAAACACATAATATAGTATGATACAAACGTACAAATTATTAAATATATGATAAATTCTAATCATATCAATATAAAAGATGTAGACCATAAAGTAATATAAAACAACAACCCAAAATAAGCATTAAATTTGCTTTTCTCCTGTTTTTAACTTGCATATTGTATATACAGTTATCCTCACAAATGAAAAATAGTCCGCCATACAAGACTGTTTACGAGATCGCGACCTTATTACAAACCAACCAATGTTACGCAAGGAAGCGAACAGATTGTCAGGATTGTTATTTTGTGCTTGTTGATAATTTTGCACGATTGTCCATCAATTGTTTCCTTTTTTAGGATGGCTCTGGGGATGCCTTACCCTTTGGTGTCCAGTTACTCAATAACAGTACCGTCTCGAGTGAGACATAACCAGAACAAGCGCGTGCCACCCCGACACTTGTTGACACCTGTGATTTCCTTTCCGTGCTATTCATTTTGTCTACTGGTCCTAACCAGATGAACTACCGTTCTAATCGATATTGTTTTAACATATGTTATGGTAACGAGGAATGAACAAATATAATTTTAAATACAAAGTAAATATATAAAACAGCAAAAGATTTTCTCCTCTTAAAATTAAGCGGTATTTTGATGTATCCGAGTTCAATATAAATGGGTTCGACAGCAAAAACCATATTAATATGTAGTAGGCACGCATCGTGATTGAAATAAAAGCAAGAGGGGTAACGGGGCACTTACCAAGGTAAAAAAATATATATATGTGGACTATATAAAGATATATGCTATGTATGAACCTTAGTTATTCAAAATAAAGTGTACTACAAAGTGTTAACAAATTTGACTCCAGTGACCTTGAAAGTCTTATATGGTCATATGATTGAACAAAATTGGAAGCTCTTAAACCCAGCAAGCTACCTGCAAATTTCTATTTGAGAAGAAGCCATTTCAGGATTTTAACTCATTTGGCACCGTATGACCTACAAAGTCGGTCAATTTCATTCCTTTACAGACACTATTTAACCCTTTATCATCATCTTAGGCATTTTGGTATTCAAAAGAAATCATTTAAAATCATAGCAGTTTTGACCCCTGTGACCTTCAATATTCAAGCTAAGTATCATCTCACCCAGTGACTTTTGGTAAATCAGAAGAATTCGTCGACAGGTTTTTACACCGTTGACCCTAATGACCATGAAAGTAGGTCAAAGTCATTCATGATCGCTTTAACAAACTTGATAGCGTTTCCTCTCCTTTGCATGCTACTGGTCAAATGTGATTATCCAAGACCATTCTTTTCTTCAAAAGAACTCATTTAAATTTTTCATATTTGGCCCGGTGTCCTTTAATACTTGTTAAGGTCCTTTTTATTCACAGACATTCTCAGGCTCTATGCCAGGAAGCTATCAGCGTGGTATCATGAATCTAGGTCTTTCGCTTGATCAGAAAAAACATTGTTCAATTATGGTAGCATTAGCCCAAACAATCAAAGCAACATATCAAAAACAGATAGTTCCGTTATACATATTAACACATAAACACATTTTCAATCATGAGTTCAGGATGCACATACAGGCTGCGAATTATATTGTACGCAAAAGTTATATATAAAGGCCTGAGTGATACTTCATTTGCGAGATAAAACAGTATTATTTTATGAAGTATTCAACATCATATTTATGTGGTTAAAGGTCGATTCTTTAGTTGCGTCACTCCAGTTCTGTCGACGGGTCAGTTGCTTCATCTGCGAGATTTGACAACACAGTTGCTTCACTCAAGTTATCCTGAGTTAGCTCCTGCCAAGTTATCCTGAGTTAGCTCCTGCCAAGTTATCCTGAGTAAGCTTCAGCCAAGTTATCCTGAGTTAGCCTCACCCAAGTTATCCTGCGATGAGTAAGCAGCGTTTGCTGTAATGACACATAAATAAAGTATATGTTCATATAGACTTACACCAATTATACTTCAAATGCCGTCGATAGTGAAAACTTTTTGTCGATCACTATTCAGGTATTGTATATAAATATATATCATAGGTAAATGTATCGTTTAACCTCGTCATATTATATGTTGTACATGTACATGTATGTGATAGATATAAAACAATGTAAAGGGCAGTTGGCACGCTGCCTTTGATAAGTCCAAATTGATTTAAAATGCTAATGATATTTGTAATGAAATACATCTTAACATAAATACATGTTTAATTACAAAATTGCAAGATTTGTACGTTTTGTTCACATTATTAAAGACATTATAGTCTATGTTTTTACGATTGATATCCTAATTGTAAGTCACCCGAACACAAATATTCTTTCGACTTACCTACTATATACCTTTTTCCTCTGTCGTCTGAAAGATAACAATAGCGTTGGTTATCTATATGCGGTATACAACTGCATTTCCTTTGTTCATTTTCTACCAATTTTTATCCACTTTGATATCAAGAATGACTATGCTAACATTAAGGTAGTGGGTTGGTGCTCTTTTTAAATCAATTTTTGTTATACAGTTAGCTCAACTTGTTAACGACTTCGTTCTTGTTTACTTCAACGCAAGAAACATACATACATTGTATATACATCTACTTTTACATGATCTTTCTAAATGAAGAGTGAATGACTCTTCTTGTCTGTTATACTTCCAAACATATGACGCACACATCCACGTGTCAGTTTTACTTCTAAACAAGGGACGCGTAACTCTACTTCTCTATTATACTTCTAAACAAAGGACCCACACCTTCGCTTGTCTGTTATATTCGCAAAAAGGGACGTTCATCTCCACATGTCTGACATCTCCATAGATTTGTTATACTTCCAAACAACGGACACACGCATTTACTGGTGTGTACTTCAAACCAAGAAACACACACCTCCACTGTTTCACTTCGAACAAAGGCGATAATGTTTTCCAAACAGACATCTTTACTTTTTTCAATACTTCATCTCAAGAGAAATACCCTACGTATCTGCCCACTTACAATACTAAAGGGGAAGGAGGAAGAAGAAGGAGAGGAGGAGGAGGAGGAGGAGGGGGAGGAGAAGGAGAAACATGCCCTACGTTTCTGCCTCTTCCAACACCAGAGGAAGGGGAGGAGGAGGAGAACAAGAAACATGCCCTACGTATCTGCCTTCTTCCAACAACAGAGGAGAAGGAGGAGGAGGAAGAGGAGGAGGAGGAGGAGGAAGAGTAGGAGGAGGAGGACAAGAAACATACCTTACGTATCTGCCTTCTTCAAAAACCAGAGGAGGAGGAGGAGGAGGAGGAGGAGGAGGAAGAGGAGGTGTTATCCATCCTTATGTTTTTGCCAAGAAAGAGAGACAAACATATTTGTATGTGTAATTTCAGATGGGATACATGTCTTTGCTTATACATATTATTTTTCTAAGGAAATGCGAGCATACCTCTACTTGTCTGAGTGCTGCCTGTATCGGTCTTTTTAGTACGACAAGGAAACTTTTTCATCCAGTTGTCTCGTGTGTCTTTGTTCAGGACACAGTAGAAGATGAATATAAGTAAGCCTTGTAGCGAGTTTAAGATGATGAACAGATACTGGAAAACGAGTCCACCCGCACCTTCAAAAGCAAAAACGGCAAACACCCAGGTGAGGCCGAGTAGAATCAGCACTGCTACTGCTCGCCGGAGTCTGGTCAGCGTGCTAGCTTTATGTGTAATTGACAGATTGCCGGAATGCACGCCTAACAGTTGACGTGCCACCAGGACGAACACAACGCCGTTGATCACCACCATCAGCATAACCGGGGCCACAAATGCCACATATAACGGAGTCCGGTCCAACCAACATCTGATGCAATAAAAATCAAATATTAACGTTTATTAACAGATACATGCTACTGTAAACTTTGTCTAAATGATATTGTCGAATATTCGTTAAAGCAGGGAGGTATCTGTGTGCGTATAAAATAAAAGAATATAGTGTTTTTTTATCGTTAAAGCTACTCAAACTATTTGATATGATACTAAAAACAGGTTAAGCAACAGAGAACTGGTTTAGCATAGTAAAATAAGTTGAAAAAGTTTTAAAATTGAAAACGAAATGGTTAGATATAGATTTTACAATTGTTTGACGACTTTCGTTGGATCAATAAAACAAAAGTACCTTTTCAATACATTATTGTTACAATACATAAAGGTAGTATGCTCACATTTCCCCAGGTTGAAGGCCATAGTGTTGGTTGTTGATCCCCATCGTAAGAGCTACTATTATGAGCGGCACACCTAGATAACAGAATATGTATTACATTTACATAATAGAATACATGTACCACAAATATTTAAAGTTGTGTTAGTAGTTTATTGTAAATCTGTGTCTGATTATATGTAAAGTAATAACATGTACACAAGCGTGTGTACGTCACATATTTACATAACTTTGTACAGTTGTGTATGTGTGTACACTATTTTGTACGTCAATTATTTACGTGTACATAAGAGTTTGCATGTCAACTGTTTTGTAAAGAACCTGTGCAGGTTCGGGGAAAAAATGGCATGCTGTATCTCACTGCATGATCGTAGGAGGCGACTATTGAAGAGGCCCCGCAAAATTGGGTGTGGTTTCTTCCTTGTCTTCTTTTTATGGGACATTGAAGATATAGAGAATACACCTGTTGTATACCACTGCATGTGTATCGTAAATGGCGACTTATGTGTGCCCTCATCAATATTTACAGACTCGTTATTAGTTGTATATCATTCATATATACAGAGGCTTTTATAGGTTAATCATTCATATGAACAGAAGCACTAACAGGTTAATAATTCATATGTACAGAATCGTGTATAGATTTATAATTCATATGTATAGAAGCATTTATAGGTTTATCATTCAGATGTGTATAATTATTTCTAGGTTTAGATAATTTATTTGTACAGAAGCGCTAATAGATTAATCATTCATATGTACAGAAGCGCTAATAGGTTTATCATTCAGATGTACAATTTACAATATTCCTAAAGGTATTTGATGTGTGTTTTAAGTATAAATTCATGTGGTCACTATTGGATGGAAATAGTCTTCAAATCATTGTTTTCATTGAATGCCTTGTCAATCACAGCAACTGAGGCACTTACCCCAACCCAGTACACAGCACTTCAAAAGGAATTTCGAAATATGCATGGGAATTATTTTCACTAAAGCCAGGTACATGTAGAACGCTTCAACGACCATCCATGCCATTGCCGAGAGAAGGAAGAAATGTTGTAGACACGCCACTATCTAAAAAAAAATATATATGATCCTACATGAGTTCGATTTCAAATAAGATACATGAAACGAGTCATTTTTTTTTAATTTAGCGAACCTCTGGCGAGCTTAATTGAAAAATTCGTGATGAGTTTCATAAATTTCATATGAAATGAAAACAAGTATAAGATCCTTTTTATCACATAATCAAGATTTATGGCATATATTCGTGCAAAACGACAATTTGCATGCATCCTTGAAATGTAAAAAAGCCGCTATTTTGACTACAGTACGTAAGTCTATGACATCATGTACTTGTCCTTGGCGTGAAATCACAATTGAAACAATTGAAACTTACAACCAATCACAGGGCTGATCATATTACATGGGTTAATACGCAAACAAATATGACATAGGTATATTGACTGGATAACAAAGTACATTATGTGATAAAAAATATATACCTAATCAAATCTGTATAACCATGTTCATAGTAAAAACGTTAAGATACCTTACATTGTCAACTTTAAGATATTATCAAAAAATAGCTCCACACCTTTAATCAATGGGAGTAGTCTTGTTTATCGTGTTTCATTATTTATTTTTAAGCAAAATATCTTCCCTACATGATTTATCAATTTCTATATTTATTCACTGTGTTCGAACTAGTTATGACAATTGTATCTTGTAGGTATTTGTATACCAGTGTTTTTCCGTAATCCTGGCATCCAGCATGTAATACTGATGTGTCAGGTTTCTGACATAAATATCAGGTAGTTTTGCTACTTTTGTCTCACAAACCTGGCATCCTGTCGAATGGTCAAGCACGTACTGTTGTTGTCCAACCAAGAAAATTGAATTTGTACTGATTAGCGCTACACAAAGGTTCATTAGGATTTTGGAAGGGTTGGTCCCGCGCAGTTTTCTGTTTTAAATATATATATATATATATCTAAGTGTAAAACAATTATTTTCTACAGGAAATAAACAATGAGTTCACATTTCCTAAGATATCGATCCCATTTCAGTATTAAATTTAACCTTTTGTAATGTTTCCTTCTCTATAGCTACATTGTAATGCAGATTGTACCTAATAGACTATTGAGGATATATACATTGTATTCAGCGTAACAACTTTGATACAAACGATCAGTTTATGTTTTAATGGATTTTATCTTTTTATCTATTTAGTGAGTTATTTTATTTATTTCTCCTGCATATATTTGTTACCTTATATATATTCAAAATAAACTTTCAACACTCACATTATAACCCACATTCATGGGTATGATTATCTATAAAGTCATCATACATAGTTATATTTATGATCACTTTATTCTCGTAGTATAAAATACGAATTTCTTTGAGTGAAAGGTTTTCGAATTTAATTACTAACCGAAATCCTTTTACAAGTACAAATGTTTTTTTAAGTATGGTTATCTTCATAGTGTTAAGACCGTCATCGCTAACTATACGTTGTGTATAACTGTTCCCGATCACAAACAACCATACTAAAAGGACTTACCTTATCACACAGAACGTCACTATTGTCATCACCAGTCCGAGGACAGACAGTCCGCAGCCGACGTAGGATATCAGAGACATGATCTGTCTATGGATGTCATTGAGGCTGTCACCAGTACCGTAGATATCCTAGTTAACAGTGACAACAAATGTTATCATAACGTTGGTGATACGATCATATGGTTAACATTTGTTTAAGTGATGTGTTTTTGTATTTATGTCTATGTTTCTTTAGAAGGTAAGGACTACTTACATCTGTTCCAATTTCACTTGGAACTACTTTTTGTGATTAAACAACACTATATAAATATTATCTGATGCTATTGAGTCCCATAACAATCATCGGCTATAGTTTTGTATTAATACAATTTGATTATATCATCATTTTCATGATGGACATTTTGCATAACGACCTAATTTAAAGATTGATCGAATCATTATCATATGAACATGGTATCAAATGACATGTTTCTAAACAAATATATTTGATAAATTTGAGGCATGTCAAGTGTCACTACATATTTCACTCCTTTGTATCCCTTGGTTTTTAAATTAAAACCATTATTCTTTTGTGTTGCCAGTTTTGAAATGTATTCTTGTTAAGATGATCATCCAGATTGCTAGGTGCTAGATTCTCTTCAGGAAATACATAATATGCAAATCAGTAATATTTAACTTTTAAGTTACATCTGAACTTTGAGTGAAATACATGATGTATGGTACTTATAAGAAAATGCTTTCAGAACGTTATTTGACGAAAGTCGACTTCTAAAATTCTGTGATTACGACATCTTTAAAATTGATATACACATGTAAATAAGAAGTGCCGCCGCGGTCCGGAACACATGCCTTTTTTACGGCGATCGATTTTAAATATTGTTTTCCGTGGATCTTACATCTCATCATCTACACCAACCATTAATGAAGTGACTCGATACCAAACACCAACATCTAAACTAATAATTGATAAAATGATTAGGTACATACATTCGTGGATATGGTGATAAGGTACAGAAACTCCAGCATCTTAATCGACCATTGATAAGGTAATTAAGTACAAACACCAACATCTAAACCAATCATTTATCACATTCAATTACCTTTGATAACATTAGTAGTTACAGGAGCACTAACATCAATATTTACCATTAATAAAGCAAAGTTGGTGAAATGGTTACACAGACATATTGTCCTGGAGTTGTCATCGCTCTCTTGTACGCGGCAGCCTTGGTTTGACCATGCACTCTTCCCACTAACACTTTGGTTCCAGAAGACACATGAGGCATTCCTAGCATTCTTTGTTTACATAAAACAGAGAACATTTACCATGTGAGTAACACATCATCAATCAATATACCGCCATGCATGACAGTATTACGTCTACACAAATGTAAAGAAAGACTGTTCCATTTACAACATCAAAAGTATTTTGTTTTGTAATACATCACCAGATGTTTGACTATATTTCGGTAAAATAAATAGGTACGTGAAGTATATTAAAGATCTATTGAACTACAGTTTATACGATATTTATTTATTGTTGGTTTTTCCCATCTTGCAAATAGGTTGTTTATAAAATAACTAAGGATTTGGGACTACACTATGTATTCTTACCTTACTTATGTGATCAAATCGGAACATAATAGGATTTGATAGGTTTGTTATTTCAACATTTGGAACACTTGCAGCTATTATTAAGCTGTTTGGAGTCCTCAGAAAACTTGAATCGCCATTGGTTAATGGTTTCGTGTTTGATATTGCCTGTGTAAAAATATCCAATTAAGCAATTAATATGCGTGTTCTTGAAAAGAAAATGTGCTTCATGTTTACAAACAAAAATGTGCATTTGATATAGAATATCCATATTTTCATCTTTTGTTTTGTTTAATAAGAAACATGAACGTTAAGCCTCTGATTAAGATGGTTCTGTTCCGGTTGAGGGAAATATGATCCTTTGAGGGTTGATAAATCATTGTATTGACCTAAGCTAAAGTCTTTATTATAGGACGAAAAAGAATATGTCTGAGCTCGTTAGGGCTTATGGATATTTTGTAGAACACGTTGTGCTTACTCCTTTCCTACCTGAAGATGAATGCAAATTAGAGTAAGCTTTTTGTATGTAATCATAATTGTACATTGTAGTTGTGTTAAAAAACGATAAGTGACTTACCGTAAATAGCTTTGCATTTACAAAAACTGCAAACGAAATGCCGGACACTTTTTCTAGTTCGTTCGTGGTCAATCCATGTAACAGGGTATCTGGGATGATGAGGGATGATGTTCCACTAAAGGGTTGTTCTTGGTCAAATAATAAGACCTAAAGACGTCAACAAAATCCAAAATTGACAACCTGTGTATTTTTCCGTGATCTTTTACGAATGTAATGATAAGAATTTTTATTAACTTTGTTAAATTTATCGGTGAATTACGTACAATTTGGTACATGTTATTCTTAACACAGTTGTGTGACCGCATGACACACAAAAATACCGTGCACACATATTGATAAAATAGTTTACATAAGATGTACACAACTGTGCAGCCGAACACTCGTTTGCCTCATGCGCTTATATCCGCACAAATGTACGATTGATTTATCAGTGATCAATGTCATGTTACATTGCGCGATCCATACGTTTGCTTGTTTGG
Organism: Mizuhopecten yessoensis; assembly: GCF_002113885.1. Classification (NCBI taxonomy): domain Eukaryota; kingdom Metazoa; phylum Mollusca; class Bivalvia; order Pectinida; family Pectinidae; genus Mizuhopecten; species Mizuhopecten yessoensis. The sequence goes on along the minus strand of NW_018407734.1, from coordinate 98,665 downwards.
TATTCATATTGCCAATACAAGCGACAGTACATGTTCGCATAGGTTGATACACTGAATATATCAAAACATTGATTATCAAGTATTTCGTTTCTTTACAGATAAGTTACAATATATAACAGATTGTAATTCATACATACCGAATCCAGGTCGAATTGTTTACGCTGAATGTGTTCGACATGAAGAGTATAGCCACTGAAGTTTGCCTGTTGTATCTTATGAGTGAACACTGCCAGGTTCGGTTTGACGGCTCTCAGATCCAGGTTTGCCAGTGTCGCGTCGTTGATTAGTTTTTCAACAGTTTGTAGATATCTAGAGGAATAAAACATGTATAGTTCATTGCTAAAAAAGCTATCATACATTTCATTACTCTTATTTTTGGATTCTGCGAATCAAGGAATAAATGCATAAACTGGAGCAAGCCAATATGCCTTGTTTTTACGTATTTCGCATGCGCAATGGTTCGATAACCATTGGCTCACTGACACATATGAAATGACGTCAACGCGTATAAGGTGTGAAAAATATCTACATGAAAACGGTAACAGATCGATGTAGAAAATAGATAATGTTATGATACAGTTTAATTTTACAAAATTATTTAAAAAAAAAATGAAAATATGAAAAAAGATCAGCGGCTATGTGACTCAATACTTTTGCACGCACTTAATCCATTGATCCACCTGTCCACCTTCATTAGCATATACCAAAGGTAGCTCACCTTGTGGGAGCCATGAATTCCGTTTGCGCTTGTGACAATACAGCCTCGGGCGAATCGAGCAAGTTACTCATAATTTGTATAATATCGATCACCCTTTTATTTGAGTTTTGGGTATTGGGGAGATTAACAAGTTCCTCCAATATGTAGATGGTCAGGTTTACGTCTGTCGGTAAATATGTTTCGGATGTAGTAGATATGTCTATCAGTTGGCTAGTAACCTCGTCAGCGTTACCTTGGGAAGTAAGCACATTGCCTCATATTAATAACATGTATATGTATGTTACACTATATAAAACTTGGAAGTTAGTTTGTTATTGTTAAGTTGGATACACTTCACAATGTAGTAAGTCAAAGAAGACGAGGTTTTGGAAATGATTCTCAAGAAGCTTTGTCACCAATACCTACTGTAACTGTTACAAGTTCTACATTCAGCTTTATCACGCTGTATTTTCAGGATTTGTCGTGAGAACAGTTTTCTCATTGCGAGCACGTGGATAAAATCGAGAGGCTACCGCACTCGAACAATTTTTTCAAAGGTGCTTACCCTCATTGACTTGCTGTAGGGACAGCCTCAACAGTTGATCTTCGTTACAGTAGCTAGCTATACAACAGAGCGGGTATTGGTGAGTACTGCCATAGCAAAACTCGGTATTTGATATTTTGTATTTCCCGATACAAGTTACGTATTTGGCACATCCCGTGAAAACCTGCAAGCCTTCGGCGGAGACAGCAGCCCTTGTGAAGCACGATGTCTGCAGAATAATTCAGTATGATAGATTAAGTTATCAAAAGAATGTAGTTTAAATATATTAAACACTCCTGTATCACCACAGCATCTTATTATCTACATCACGAACAAAGTTACAAAGTAAAGCAAATGCAAATAACAAAACATGTTAACGTATGAACCTTTGATAAACGTCTCTTGCAAATATGTAGTGTATCTTTACGTATCAATTAAACATTCTTACACATAACGAGTCGTGGAATTTTGATGTATCGATACCTTTATGGTGGTCAAACGTTTGGTTCCAGTATTATTCCTTGCGGTGTTTTGTGTTGTTATTACTTGGAATTGGTAGTTGTAGTTGTCCAAAGACAGAGTCTGGTCCTGCTCACACGAACCACTGCCTTCCACAGACGCAACACTTAGGATGACTGGACAAGTTAGCATCGTGTCGTTCAAGACTTGACAGACAGACTGAAACAGAAATGTATCTGCAGGTCTATCTACGCGATATTAAATCTAACGAAAACAAATCAAGTCATTCTGACTGATTCAATGTGATCCAATCTGTCCAAACAACTATCATGCTATGCCGTGAATACAATGTACATCGCCTTGCATTTGTCCATTATCAAATCAATGAGTCACATATAAGAACATTACGATGCTTTCTGCGATTGATTGAAGTGGGAAATGAACAAAAGACATATACAGGTGATTGTATCGTTAACATTTGGTATTAGATACAGTATGCTAAACATTAATGACACTGTAGCATAAAGCTGGTCCATTCTTCAAAGATGCAATGGTCTAAAACGCTTCCAAACCCTAACTATATTATGTAATATTGAAACGAAAGTAGAGGTGCAAACATAACTTTAATTTTACGAGTACTGTATAATTTAAATTTCATTATGGGTAAGTATAAATATTATTACCTTGCCACTTTCCAAACGAGATAACAACAATTTGTATGTGAGAAATGTGTATCCCTAGCCAGACAACATATCACTTCTTGGCATTGTATTGTTACTTTCGTCCACGTAACGATAATACTGAAACACTTCATTTTCCCACTGACTGCGAGTTTGCCAATATTAAATGGAACAACAATTGCAAACAATGGACTTTCTTTTTATCGGGGAGTGTCTCAAAACATTTACTGACAATTTTTGGTCGGATTTTGTAATCAAATATTAACTTAGTTATAAACGGCACATACCTGTCCTATTTTTATATCGGATATCGCACTTAATTGTGTCCCTGTTACAGTCATTTCCACTCCTTCCCTGTTGACATATATGAATAATGAGATAAATATACAATACTATATAATTTTGTAGCATTACCTGCATCGGCCCTTTTAGTCTGTCGTTGTAACACTATACAAATATATATTTACCGTAATTCAAATGAGAATATTTAACATTTTAACGTTATTGTCAGAATCGTTTATTTTGAGGGTGATCAGTAATAGACATCTTGTACAACATTAATTATTTTTGTTCACTTGTTATTGTAAGGATGATATGTTATGTAATCACTAGATATATGAAGTAAAGATTCTGGTATATAAAACATGTCAATATAGAAAAATAAACAAGGTAAAACCAATATCAACACCAAGTGTCATTTTCATCTTTATAAACTAATCACTGGTACCCATCGTCAAAACATTGAAATAAATGTCGAAAATGTTCTAAACTGTATGTCGAAAATAGAAAAAAAGTTAAAACCTAATAAATTGATTAATAGTTTGTTCTTAAAATTAGATTTTTTTATATCAAATGTGCATGAATAACTATGTTTGATATTGTGATTCAAATGGAATACCACTATTATGGGAATTAATGTACAAAATTATATTTAAAATGCAGAACGTTTGCGAGGATACGCTACATAGTGTGATACTTAACCGCATTAAAGTATTGGGATACAAACAGTAGGTTTAATTCAACATAATATATGAATATCACAAACAACTACTTACGCAGATATATCCTGTGAGTAAATGGTTATACTCGGGTTGTCGACAAAAGTGAAATTTATGTTTCCCATTGAGGTAGTCAACGCTCCACCATCATAAGTAACATTCACCCCATCAAAGGAAAAAGGAAGCTGAACACCTCTGTAAGGATCGACTCTGCACACGACATTGTTGACATTCGGCTGTACTGCCGTTCTGAAATACGATAACCAATAATTAATATCACATGTACACCGTAAAGTAAATAATTCGATGCACGTAACAATTGCTTGATATCATGTGGCTTTCTGTTTTTTTCTTTTCTTATACCTATTTATGTCTAATTAAGGCTGTTAATGCGCCACGTTACCATTTAACATGGCTAGGCCACTTAATCAGAGGACCATTTGGAAATGAATGTACTTATTTTTTTTTTCTCATTCATTAATTCACGGGGACTATATACACCGTGATCAAAACCAGTGTTGATGTTTGACTTCAAGTCAAATAAACTGCCATCCGTAAAGATAGAAAAATCTAGCACGGGGTATGACGTGGAATATCTCTGTCTGAGGGCGAGAATATATTTTGCCGTCAAGTCACAAACTTCTCGCAATGCGCAATTCTTGGTTGCTATTTTTGTTGTTAAGTCAGATAAGCTACTCACAATGCGCACAGCACTGGTACTGATGTTTGTTTGGTATGATATAACTCCACCTTCATACGGTTCTGGTCTCCAGATAGTAGGTTACTGCCCTTTAACGTCAATAATCTGCCACCAGCCCTGATTCCATACGTCGGGTAAAAGTTGTAAAGCACAGGTTCCTGTATTAAAAATATCGTTACATGAGTAAAATCCGTCGTCACAATCACATATTGTATATGAAGTTCGCCATTCACCGTGTTGGATTATCAAAAGCCTCAGTAAAAGGATGGATGTGTATAGTCTAACCTGAATCAAGAGCCTTTTACAGACCCACCTTAGAAAACTTAATTACATTTTGCTTATAATTACTGGTCCTGGACCTAATCGAGGTAGTGTACGGGCGTCGGCGACCCTAAGATTGGGATACAAAGATCTAGATTGCAGTAAAGGTTCTTTTTGGACTGTTAAGGGGTAAAGAGCTCTGAAGTTAGTTTTCTTTGCTTGATTTTTTGAGTTTCTTTCTTTAATCACATACGGGAAGCCGTGCCAATTCGGCCCAAGGATAAGTCATGCTATTGGCATTTTCGGTATTGAGCAAATGTTCACAATTTTTAGAATCTAAGCAAAACGCTCGATTGAACAGAATATGCACATGCAAAACATGATGTGGAAAATTCATTTAAAAATTAATAAAACTGAGAAAATTAATTAGATGGGTAAAAAGGAAACTGTGATGTGTGTTTCACTTCTGTCTGGTTAAGCCAGTGTTTAGTACCGATTGATTTAATCCCATAATAATAAGAATAATAACTGGAGGTCTTATTTACCGCTTAATACCACACACTTTAGTTCGTAGTTTGTCCTAAAGCGGTTTACCAAATATTATACACGGTTATAGGGCCTTTGCAACCAACCGATATGTTTCTCAACTCCCTGGCAAGCATGCAGTCTGTGCTGTCATTTCGGCGCTAACAGCTAGCAATCAACAGTTCTAGCACTGCCCAACCACGTACTTATTTACAGCTGAGTAGACTGGAACAAGCGGAGTGAAGTCTTGTTTAAAGTTGCAACACAGTGTTGTCACTTTTTGTTGGGGAGCGTTTAACTACTTGTACATTTGTTCGATGGTTCAGGTCACGATGAAATCACTATAAAGAGGAATGTTAAAAGTCACCTCTAAACACAGGTGGTCTCCTAGTAAAAGTGCTAGTCGCATGCACAGGTTTGACTGTATATACGTGTGCACCACATTGACTTAAGCTTCCGCACACCTCCGACGTATGAAGTCAGTTTGAACTAAAGTTCTAGTCACCTCACTAAAACGTATTAATGTATCAAGTTTTTCCTATCTGCTCTTAAGAAATAATGCATATAAAGACAAACAGGCGAGAAACCTTACCACGTAGTTAAAGGTGATGACATTTGTGGAATCCTTGCCTTTGACCTTGATAACAATTCTGGCACCAAGTTGTTCCTTAGAGGTCCCCACTGTTCGGCATTTTACACTATAACAGTACAACAAAAGAATCACGCTATCAATCAGTCATGACTTTATAAAAATAATATGTAACAATCTGTATACTCATTTAATCGTCAGGAGAGTACCAACGTATCATAGTTATCATAACTCCTTGTCAATTTGTGTGACTGTTATAACACTCTACAGTGTACCATTGAAACCAGACCATTTGGTTATGTAGGATTGTGAATTCTTTCAAAAAGTTATAATTACTTTGAAAAACACATCGATACTATTTAGATGCAATCGTAACAATTTCTTTTTTAGCTAACCTTGTTGTACTTTGTAAAACACATACACACAAAGTAATTGCAAATACAAACATAAAGATCGGTTTCCAAAAAAACCACCGCACGTAATTATAAATATATAACAGTAATACCAATATCAAATCAACCATTGTAATCAGTCATTAAAAGTTATCATTAATATGATAACACAAACTTGAGGCTGGGTTGCCAAAAGATCGTTTAGTACTTATACTCTTATAACAGTAGTACCCGTATGAAATCAGCCATTTTAATAAATTGAACTTTATAACGCAATATTAATGTAATGTAAGTGAATTAAGTACATGTAAACATAGCGCCATGACATTGATATCATGCAACGTATTCACATAACACAATTAACCATATTATCATTTCATTTTAATTTACACATGCATTTTCCCCCAAATACCTTGTTGGATGAAATGTAGAATTAACTATCAAACAAGGGATGTTCGAAATGAAAATGCTGTCAATATCACCGGGCGTACCACCAAAGTCTGTTCCTTCAATAGTAAGTATAGTACCCCCGCTGACTGGGCCGCTGCTTGGAAAAACCTAAAAACCACAACAACATACTATTAAATATGTGAATTGTTATTGGAATTACAAAAAAGTTACATTGCATATTTACATCGTGTTTATAGGAAAGATAATATATATTTACCGAAGATACAATGGGCGGAGGGCATTGTTGTATGTTGATGGTTGACATATACTCGCAGAGTTGTCGTACTTGGCTCCAACTACAGAGGTATCCCATCGTACGAAGGTAATAACATAAGTAGCAGCTGTCAGCGAGAAACTCACACTTGTATACTGGAACAACAACACACAGGTGTACTATAAGTTTATACTGGAAATCTACACACAGGTGTACTGTAATTTAATATTGGAACAACAACACACATATGCACTATATTTTACACTAGAACAACAACACACAGGTGTACTGTAATTTTATACTGGAACAACAACACACAGGTGTACTGTATTTCACACTTTGACAACAACACACAGGTGTACTATATTTTACACTCAAATAACAACACACATGTGTACTGTAATTTTACAATGGAACAACAACACGCAGGTGTACTGTAATTGTGCAATAGAACAACAACACACATATTTACTGTATTTTACACTGGAACAACACACAGGTTTACTGTAATTACACACTAGGACAACACGAACAGATGTACTGTAATTTTACAATGGAACAACAACACGCAGGTGTACTGTAATTGTGCAATAGAACAACAACACACAGGTGTACTGTAATTTTACACTGGAACAACACTGAAATTGTACAATAGAACAACAACACACATATTTACTGTAATTTACACTGGAACAACATACAGGTGTACTGTGATTACACACTGGAACAACAGCAAACATGTGTACTGTAATTTTACACTGGAACAACAACACACAGTTGTACTGTAATTGTACAATAGAACAACAACACACAGATTAACTGTATTTTACACTGGAACAACACAAGGTTTACTGTAATTACATGTACACATGAACAACAACACACAGGTGTACTGTAATTACGTACTGGAATAACAACACACAGGTTAACTGTATTTTACACTGGAACAAAAACACACATGTTTACTGTACTTTTACAATGAAACAAAAACACACAGGTTTACTGTATTTTGCGCTGGAACAACAACACACAGGTTTATAATCATTGGAATAACAGCATAGTCTTGATATTGTACATAGTTCCGTATATCCGTGATTGATATATTGTACAGGCTTCATAGCTCCGTATATCAATGATACATTGTTCATAATTCCGTGTATTAATGATACATTGTACATAGTTCCGTATATCATTGATAGATTGTACAAAGTTCCGTATATCAATGATACATTGTACAAAGTTCCGTATATCAATGATACATTGTACATAGTTCCGTATATCAATGTTACATTGTACATAGTTCCGTATATCAATGATACATTGTTCATAGTTCTGTATATCAATGATACATTACACATAGTTCCGTATATCAATGGTACAGTGTACATAGTTCCGTATATCATTAATACATTGTACATAGTTCCGTATATCAATGATACATTGTTCATAGTTCCGTATATCAATGATACATTACACATAGTTCCGTATATCAATGGTACAGTGTACATAGATCCGTATATCAATGATACATTGTACATAGTTCCGTATATCATTGATACATTGTACAAAGTTCCGTATATCAATGATACATTGGACATAGTTCCGTATATCAATGATACATTGTACACAGTTCCGTATATCCATGATACATTGTACATAGTTCCGTATATCAATGATACACTGTACATAGTTCCGTATATCAATGATACATTACACATAGTTCCGTATATCAATGGTACATTGTACATAGTTCCGTATATCATTAATACATTGTACATAGTTCCGTATATAAATGATACATTGTTCATAGTTCCGTATATCAATGATACATTGTTCATAATTCCGTGTATCAACGATACATTGCACATAGTTCCGTATATCAATGATACATTGTACATAAATCCGTATATCAATGATACATTGTACATAGTTCCGTATAACAATGATACATTGTACATACATCCGTATATCAATGATACATTGTACATAAATCCGTATATCAATGATACATTGTACATAGTTCCGTATATCATTGATACATTGTACAAAGTTCCGTATATCAATGATACATCGTACAAAGTTCCGTATATCAATGATACATTGTACATAGTTCCGTATATCAATGATACATTGTACATAAATCCGTACATCAATGATACATTGTACAGAGTTCCGTACATCAATGATACATTGTACATAGTTCCGTATAGCCGTGACAACTTGTAAGTAGTTCAGTATAGCCATGATACAATGTAAATCGTTGTGAATATTTTTATACACGGTACATAGTTCCGTATAGCAATAATTTATTGTAAGTATTTACGTTTAGCCCTGATAGATTGTACATATTTTTGTATAGTCTTAATACATTGTATATAGTTCTGTATAGCCGTGATTGATATATTGTACAGTGTTCATAGTTCCGTATAGCAATGATACATTGTACACAGTTATACGTGATACGGAAGTGATTTATCTACCCTTCTTTCGTACTCATTCGATTTTATGGCATTCGATTAATCAGATTCTAAATTGTACTGAAACAGAACGATTGTATTTAATGTATACAACCTGTGGCTGTAACATTTCCATGGCTATCTATCAGCACACCCCTATAATGTATGTGTACGGGAATATCCTCTTTTCGCGTCTGCCTAGAATAGGATATCTGTAACGAGAGAGTATATCAATGTATTTACACTGTATCACAAACACTTTACCACATACACTATATCAATGATACTTATATATTACCTACACTATATTACTCTATCAGTATATTTATTATACAAATTATCAAACATACTTTACCACATGTATTGTATTACATGCTCTGTATCATTCATCACATATAATTAATAAAATAAACTATACCCAATGCACAATATTATATAGAATATAATCTTTATTCTTATTACATATCCTGAAACAATTACATTGTGTCTTAGATTTTGCATTATATACAGTTTATAATCTATATTGTATGAAATCACTATTACTAAGGCACATCCTACCTTCACTTCCAAACACGTGATTGACGTTGAATTCACAGTGCTAACATTGAAAGTCTGCCCGTTTATATAACACCGGTACTGAAAAGGTAACAAATACAGCATAAAGATATATCAATAAAGCGATTTTACAATAGCATCGATGTCCACACCAGTAAGTTGACATTTGTTAATAGATAACCCTTAGTCATCAGTTCGATTTCCATTTTTTTTTAGACTTCGGTATAACCTTCGATTTGAGTAATCAGTACAATTTCAAAGTGTCTAACAGAGTAACATGTTAATATGTGTAGTACTAACCCTTTCTGTTGATTACCTGGTCAGATACGTTAGACGGTAGGTTATGTCCCGATATCACGACATCAGCTGTTTCATTATTCGGTATTACGACAAACTTGCTTTCAGTTATGGAAGGACATCTTGAAGACTCCTGAAAAAATGTATACATACGATAATGGACATTTTATTTACATTGTCACGTTTTAAAAATAGCATGCTTAAGTTGAAGTACATATACTTGTCATTTGCCTATTAGTACCGATTTCTTTTTAATGTATTCCACCTTTTATTTAAACAGTCTTGGTAAAAGATATCTGTCACAAAAGGAATGACATCTGTTCCTAATGAGAAAACCAACCATCCGATTTATTTTAATCGACCTACAAATCAGTTATTTGCATGCAAATCGAATACGAGTAATATTCAACGGAGGTAATATTTGTATAACCATAAGATAAATGCTCTATTGACTTACGCTGTACTTGTAGTAGCTTCTCACATTATACGTATTCGTGCATGAAGCCGCTACAGGGTCCCAGAAACAGAAGATGGCTTTAGGATTGGTCAGACACTCATAACACCTAAAATAATTGTATATTAATGTTTGCTAATGATGTATGTGAGAAACAGAAACAATAAGTTATTATATAAACGACTATAACACGATATAAACGCAAGACCAAAAAGGAATAACCGAACACTGAACCGAAGCATTTTAATTTTGAATACGTGTACGTAAGAATAATCTCATAAAAAACCTTAGAAACTATTCAATTCTAACAATTTGACGCACTTTTCACTGTTTGGACTGATTAGGTCTTTGATCACAAACCCTATTTTAATATCGCATGGTATTTACCCTTTATGAAGAAAAGGAGTTTATTTATTATTATAAGCCATAGTACTGAAAGTGAGTTGTTTTTCGTTTAATATAAATCAAAGTACTAAAACTACTGATACCATTCCAAAACTGTAAAAAATTGAAGATCAATTTTGACAGTAATTGTTGAAGTCATATTAAAGGTCGTTCATTGGAACCATGTTAAAGCCCTAAGTTCAAGATTGCTCTTTGCCAAATATCATGGACCTAATCCTTTGCCTTATTCTGGAATTGTTGTTAAAATATTTCAACATTTTTGACCCCTTTGACTCTGAGAACTGATAAAGGTCTATCACTTTTTAAAAATTCATAGCCAATCACCTGAGCATGTTACTGCTTAAATATTAAGATCCGATATCTCGTAAAACTTGAAAAAGGTTACTCAAAGATTTTACCTTGAAATAGCACATTTAAACATTGACCCTACAACACGCAAAGAGTTGACCTTTGAACCAGTTTGAAAAACATGTGTCTTGGAATCCTCTACATTATATCAAATATAATGTAAATGCTTTCAACCGTTTTTGAAATATTCTGGTTGAAAGAAATATTTAGTGTTTTAAACATTAGACTACAGACCCTGGACCGTTTTCGTTACCAAAAGTGCGTTGCGTTTCCTTTGCGTTGCGTTTGCGTTGCGTTTGCGTTGAGTTTCCGTTGCGTTTGCGTTGCGTTTCCTTTGCGTTTCCGCTGCGTTTGCGTTGACCGTTTGATGTGCGTTTCAAATTTAGCGTTGAATGTGCGTTGAATATCCTGGTTATTTAAGAAAACGATCGATGGCTATTTACAGGTTATTTTAAGAATATATGAGTTCTGAAATGATTTTATATAAAAATGTATAATAAAGTTTGCAAACTAAAAATTAAAAAAATACACAAATGAAATAGAAAAATACATGAAATAATCGGTTGGAGGTTAAGCAATGACTTATATTTATATTCGAATATTTGGGCTGCGTCGTGTGCTGAATGATTGATGCATGTCTAGATCTATACACGTACCTTAATTGGCCAGTAAAGTTATAAGTAGAAAATAATTGAGTAATTAGTTATTTGTATATTCTAGATATTTAATTTTCATACTTATATCATTCTGTTCATATGAATAGATGAATCGAATTCAACTAAATCTACAAATACTTCCATCACTGCACGCATGGGCTGATGGTTTCGTGACGACACACGGGTAGTCGAGATTGAAGAGAGGCTTATAATTAGTGCATCTAAACGGCGAGTTTTATTTTATAAAATATTTGTAGTATTATCTCTAGGTGTGTATGCTTTTTTCGTTAATTCTATTGTCCATATTGTGGGTTTTGTTTACATCCAGGTCGAAGTATGTAAGTCCTGAGCTCGACTCGCAATATGTATCGGGGTTGCTTCCTGCGAGGTTCGAGAGTTACAAGGCCCCTGCCAACATTGACCATAAATAGATTTTAATTACGCCATTGAAAATCATTGAGACCTAGAAATTTTACTACAGTAGTTGTGTATAAGGTATTTCTTTAAGCTGTTTTAAGAGGACACATTATTATTAATTTTTAATATTTAATAAAAGAGTGATAAGTTTTTAAATAAGTATTTGAAATATTGAAAAGACTAATAGAGAACGTGATTACACGAATGGCAAAAACCGCCACAAATGAAAAAAAAATTCAATAAATAATAAAATTGAATAAATAAAACAATTTTTTTAATAAATCAATAAAATGAAATAAAAATAATTGAATTGAATAAATAAAACAAATTGATTAATAAATCAATAAAATGAAATAAAAAATAATAAAATGAATAAATAAAACAAATTAATTAATAAATCAATAATATGAAATAAAAATATTGAAATAAAATAAATTAACATAATTATTTAAATAAAATAACTAAATAAATGCAGGAGGGTATATATAGTAAAGACAGTTTACATGTGTAGGTGATGTAGAGGGGTGTATGTGGTAAAGGAAGTATAGGTGGTGTAGGAAGGTATATGTGGAATATGAAGTAAATATGATGTAGGAGGGTATAGGTGGTATAGGAAGTAAAAGTGATGTAGGAGGGTATAGGGGGTATAGGAAGTATAGGTGATGTAGGGGGATATAGATGGTATATGAAGTTATTCCATAAAGGGTAGATAAATAAAATAAAGTTTTTGTAGGAGGGTATATGTGTTATAGGAAGTATAGATGACGTAGGAGGGTCCAGGTGGTATAGGAAGTAAGGTGGTATAGGGAGTATAGATGATGTAGGAGAGTATAGATGGAATAGGAAGTAAATCTGATGTAGGAGGGCAAAGGGGGTATAGGAAGTAAAGGTGATGTAGGAGAGAAAAGGAGGTATAGGACGTATAGGTGATGTATGAGGGTATAGGTGGTATAAGACGTGTAGGTGATGTGGGAGGGTATATGTGATATAGGAAGTAAAGGTGATATAGGAGGGTATAGGTGGTATATGCCGTATAGGTGATAAAGAAAGGTATAGGTGGTTTAGGAAGTATAGATGATGAGGAAAGGTATAGGTGGCATAGGACGTATAGTTACTGTAGGGGTATAGGTGATATAGGAAGTATAAGTGATATAGGAGGGTATAGGTGGTAAAGGAAGTAATGGCTTAAATATTTCTAGAAGTATTATATAAAATAACCATGTTTCAATCCGCTGACGTATAGAAAAGATATAAAGAATATCGAAGTATATTTCGAATTCGGCATCGATAACTAGAGAAAAATATGAACCTGAGGAATATTAGCAGAGACATTTTGTGTTGTTTAACTTGACGTAACTTGACTTGATTCAGTCCGAATGTGTCAACAAAATTGGAAATCTGGAATGGTGATCCTGCCCCTGTTTAGCAGTTATGTGGTAAGTCCCGGAAAGGATTGGAAACAATTCATTGCATTTAATCTTCCAATATAGCTTGTACTTATTTTGAAATAGTGTATATCTGCTATATTGTATTCCATAAAGGGTACATACTGGTTTCATTGGACGTGTCCAGTACACAAACCAACAGCCACGCCGTTCACACGTGCCTCAGGTATGGAGGTGCTATTTGTTATAGTATTCAAGTTGTTTCTGATTATTTTGCACGATTACTAGTTTACCATATAATACACAATAAAATACGTATTATTGTGTCTTACAAGAAAATAACATCATGGGGAATATTGTCTGCGAATAGAAATCGAAATATAAGAATGTATTTGTATCAAAACTGCAAATGTCTCGTGATTTAGCCGTTGCTGTTTTACGTTAAGCGACACAGATTTAGTTACAAATATAGAGATGATTTGATTGTATTTTTTACAAACGCCTTTTATAAACTGTATTCGGGGTGACCCACCCCAGCAGTGTTTCATTCCTCCAACCCTTTCTCACACACGTACATAGTAATTCAGTATACCTTAGATGAAAAGAATATCATCCATCACCACAAGCTACAAGTTAGCTTACAACGATGGCATCTGAGCGAAACTGAGCGAAACTCTCGTGTATATGGGGGATCTTAAACAATCGCTACAACTAACGGAGCGGTCCGTCCTGCTTTTGATCAAACATGGAGGTCCCGTTCGTTAGACTTTGTCCATTCAAATTGACGTGGATGACGAATTTCATTTTGGATTAAAATGTCCCCATCAACGAGTCTAGAGGCAGAGACGCAAACAACGGTGGGGTCCAAAAGTTTCGGGTTGTCTATATTTCATCAATAGTATATTGCAGATAACAGGAAATGTCAACTCGACTTAATGTCCTGAGTGAGGTTTTACTGTATTGTTAATCATAGTGAAATAATTATTAGCATCAAATTAACTATGATTCCATTGTACAAATTATGCTTAATATATTAAAAAACAATTAACACTGAAACCTAAACAATATATTGTACTCAAAATCTGTCCCGGGTGATACCGACGAGATTCTTCAACTTACTTCTAGAGCCACATAAAAAAGGTTCGTACCTTTGGCGTAAGGACCACAACACAGAAGAGATCACTTCCAAAATCGACCCCGGCCGCCCCCTTTTAAAATCCTTTAACCAGAGACATATATACTATACTTTAATTGATTGATTGATTGATTGATAGATTTTACGTCCGCTTCACTACCGAGCTACTATACTATAGTGTATATGTACTGCGTATATACTGGTTTTATACTCCTCTGTTTGAACCGCCTGATGTTTATTTTTTAAAACAAAACTTTTTTTCACAAAGTGTCTGATCAGAGACGTTTACGTTTCTGGTCTGACGTGCTGACAAAAAACGGTAGCTGAATCTTAATAATAGCCAATACAGATTGATTTTGATGGTTTTAAGTCCGATATTATACGTACGGCCTTGCGGCCTTTCAGTAGACGACCAACCAGTACGTACATGCGTGTGATCTGGCTTTACTGAAATGGGGATGCCCAGGGGGCTAAACGTGAAGTACCGGTGAGAGGAAGTGCAACCCCGCTGAAATAAGGCCACCCCTGATAGCGATCATGGTCGTCGTAATTAACACACCGGTCTGTTCTGGTTTACATATCCAGCTAAAAAAGCAAAAATGATTTGATATAAGATGACTTGACACGTTAGGATTTAGATTGTGATTTTGCTGAAATTATCATTTGCGTCTCTGCCTCTTGACTTGTTGATGGGGGCATTTTAATCCAAAATGAAATTTGTCATCCACGTCAATTTGAATGGACAAAGTCTAACGAACGGGACCTCCATGTTTGATCAAAAGCATGACGGACCGCTCCGTTAGTTGTAGCGATTGTTTAAGATCCCCCATATACACGAGAGTTTCGCTCAGTTTCGCTCAGATGCCATCGTTGTAAGCCAACTTGTAGCTTGTGGTGATGTATGATATTCTTTTCATCTAAGGTATACTGAAGTACTATGTACGTGTGTGAGAAAGGGTTGGAGGAATGAAACACTGCTGGGGTGGGTCACCCCGAAAACAGTATATAAAAGGCATTTGTAAAATTAACAATCAAATCATGTCTATATTTGTAACTAAATCTGTGTCACTTAACGTAAAACAGCAACGGCTAAATCACGAGACATTTGCAGTTTTTATTCAAAGAAACTTGTTTTTGTACTGGACACGTCCAATGAAACTTTATGGAATACAATATAGCAGATATACACTATTTCAAAATAAGTACAAGCTATATAGGAAGATTTAATGCAATGAATTGTTTCCAATCCTTTCCGGGACCTTCCACATACTTGCTAATCAGGGACAGGATCACCATTCCAGATTTCCAATTTTGTGGACACATTCGGACTGAATCAAGTCAAGTTACGTCAAGTTAAACAACAAAAAAGTCTCTGCTAATATTCCTCAGGTTCATATTTTTCTCTAGTTATCGATGTCGAATTCGAATTATACTTCGATATTCTCTATATCTTTTCTATACCTCAGCGGATTGAAACATGGTTATTTTATATACTATTTCTAGAAATATATAAGCCATTACTTCCTTTACCACCTATACCCTCCTATATCACCTATACTTCCTATATCACCTATACCCCCTACAGTAACTATACGTCATATGCCACCTATACCCTTCTTCATCATCAATACTTCCTAAACAATCTATACCTTCTTTTATCACCTATACGGCATATGCCACATATACCCTCCTACGTCACCTTTACTTCCTATATCACATATACCCTCCCACATCACCTACACGTCATATACCACCTATACCCTCATACATCACCTATACGTCCTATACCTCATTTGCTCTCCTATATCACCTTTACTTCCTATACCCCCTTTGCCCTCCTACATCACATTTACTTCCTATTCCATCTATACCCGACTACGTCATCTATACTTCCTATACCACATATACTTCCTATACCACATATACCATCCTACATCAGATTTATTAACTATACCCTCCTACATCACCTGTACTTCATATACCACCTATATCCCCTGCATCATCTATACTTCCTATACCACCTAAACCCTCCAACATCACATTTACTTCATATACCACATATACTCTCCTACATCATATTTACTTCATATACCACCTATACCACCATACATCACATTTACTTCCTATACCACCTATACCCTCCTACACCACATATACGTCCTATACTACCTATACATCCTATACCACCTATACCCTCCTACGTCATCTATACTCCATATACCACCTATACTTCCTATACCACATATACCCTCCTACATCAGTTGTATTAACTATATCCTCCTACATCACCTGTACTTCATATACCACCTATATCCCCCTACACCGCCTATACCTCCTATACCATCTATACTTCCTATACCACCTATACCCTCCTACATCACCTGTACTTCATATACCACCTATATCCCTCTACATCATCTATACTACCTATACCACCTATACCCTCCAACATCACATTTACTTCCTATACCACCTATACCCTCCTACACCACCTATACGTCCTATACCACCTCTACTTCCTATACCACCTTTACCCTCCAACGTAATGTATACTTCATTACCACTTATACTTCCTATGCCACATATACCCTCCTACATCAGCTTTATTAACTCTATCCTCCTACATCACCTGTACTTCATATACCACCTATATCCCCCTACACCGCCTATACCTCCTATACCACCTATACCCTCCTACATCACAATTACTTCCTATACCACCTATACCCTCCTACATCATATTTACTTCATATTCCACCTATACCCTCCTCCACCACCTATACTTCCTTTCCAAGCTATACCCTCCTTCACCACCTATACGTCCTATCCACCTCTACTTCCTATACCACCTATACCCTCCTACATCAGCTTTATTAACTCTATCCTCCTACATCACCTGTACTTCCTTTCCCACCTACACCCTTCTACATCACCTACAAATGTAAACTGTCTTTACCATCTATACCCTCCTGCATTTATTTAGTTATTTTATTTCAATATTTTTATTTCATATTATTGATTTATCAATTAATTTGTTTTATTTATTCATTTTATTTATTTTTATTTTATTTTACTGATTTATTAAGTAATTTGTTTTATGTATTCAATTCAATTATTTTATTTCATTTTATTGATTTATTATTTTTTTTATTTTTTATTTTTATTTTTTTTTATTCTTTTATTTATGGTGGTTTTTACCATTCGTGGTTTCACCGTAATCACGTTCTTTATTAGTCTTTTTAATATTTTAAACACTTATTTGAATACTCATTACTGTTTTATCAAATATTAAAAATTAATAATAATGTGTCCTCTTAAAACAGCTTAAAGAAATACCTAATACACATCTACTGTAGTAAAATTGCTAGGTCTCAATGATCTTCAATGGCGTAATTAAAATCTATTTATTGTCAATGTTGGCAGGGGCCTTGTACCTATCGAACCTCGCAGGAAGCATCCCCGATACATATTTCGAGTCGAGCGCAGGACTTACATACTTCGACCTGGACGTAAACAAAACCCACAATATGTACAATAGAATTAACGAAAAAAGCATACACACATAGAGATAATACTACAAATATTTAATAAAATAAAACTCGCCGTTTAGACGCACTAATTATAAGCCTCTCTTCAATCCAGACTACCCGTGTTTCGTCACGTAACCATCAGCCCATGCGTGCAGTGATGGAAGCATTTGTAGATTTAGTTGAATTCGATTCATCTATTCATATGAACAGAATGATATAAGTATGAAAATTAAATATCTAGAATATACAAATAACTTATTACTCAATTAATTTCTACTGATAATTTTACTGGCCAATTAAGGTACGTATATAGACATGCATCCATCAATCAGCACACGACGCAGCCCAAATATTCGAATATAAATATAAGTCATTGCTTAACTTCCAACCGATTATTTCATGTATTGATCTATTTTATTTGTATATTTATTTTATTTTTAATTCGCAAATATTATTATACATATATATTTCTTTTTTATATAAAAACATTTCAGCACTCACATATTCTTAAAATAACCTGAACATAGCCATCGATCATTTTCTTACATCACTAGCAAAACGCATATTAAACGCACATTCAACGCTAAATTTAAAACGCACATCAAACGGTCAACGAAAATGCAACGCAAACGCAACGAAAACGGAATGCAAACGCAACGCAAACGCAACGCACTTTTGGGAAAGAAAAACGGTCCAGGGTATGTACACTGAAGGAAATCTGTCTAGGAGATCAACATAATAAAATTTGATATTCGGTGCACAGATTGATCTACGGAGGAAGGTTTAGGACATTTACGTTATATTTGGTGTACAGATTGATCTATTGAGGAAGGTGTAAAACACCAACGTTATATTTGTGTACATAATAATACATATTGAAGAGGGTGTAGGACACTTACATTATATTTGGTGTACATATTTAAATATTTAAGACACTTACATCATAATACACTCACATCGTATTTGTGTAAATATTAATCGTTTGAGGAAAGTGTAGAACACTTACGTTTGAAATCCTGTACAGTCGTAGAAGAGAATGTGCCATCCTTCAACCAACACATAGGTTGGAGCACGTTTGCGAATAACTTTGAAATCTGCATATTTAACATGTTGACGGAATGCTGAAATTGTAAAATCAAATATTGTCGCCACTTTTATGATAGTTTGACAGCGAGGTGACAACTATTTCATAAAGTTACAAGCGAACAATTGGATAAAAAAACACGTCATCATTTTATGTTGACACCACAACAGCGACGATTGTCAGTACGGGTTGGGGATGTATGGTAACATTTTCAATATGGGTTGGAGGGTGTATGGTTATATTGTCAATAGGGGTTGCAGGACGTATGGTCACATTATCAATAGGGGTTGGAGGATATATGGTAACATTTTCAATATGGGTTTGAGGATGTATGGTCACATTATCAATATGGGTTTGAGGATGTATGGTAACATTTTCAATATGAGTTTCAGGGTGTATGGTTATATTGTCAATATGGGTTAAAGGGTGTATGGTTATATTGTCAATATGGGTTGGAGGATGTATGGTCACATTATCAATAGGGGTTTGAGGATGTATGGTCACATTATCAATAATGGTTTGCGGATGTATGGTAACATTTTCAATATGGGTTTGAAGGTGTATGGTTATATTGTCAATATGGGTTTGAAGGTGTATGATCACATTAGCAATAGGGGGTTGGGTGTATGATCACATTATCAATAGGGGTTGGAGGATATCTGGTTACATTGTCAATATAATTGGAGGATGTATGTCGTCAGTCTTATTTTACAGCAGAGAAGTAAGCCGTTCTGTTGTATACAATGTTCTTCATTTCAAGTTTAGAAAGATATCTACGATCGATTTGTTACCAGTCCTGATATGCTTTTCATTAAAATACCCCCATCTCCCCAACACACCCACACACTCACACAAAGGTCAGCCATAAAACGGGGGGAGAGGGAGGGGGATCCCATAGAAATGATTCCAGTCTGCTGGCAAGCTAGGAACTAAAATATTCCATGAATTCTTCCTCAGCACATGTTGGGTATATATATGTACAAAACAATTTTCTTAAGTAACAGCTTTAACATAAAGGTACTATTTAGATTTTCTTCTGTTTTATACATGTTTCTATTTCACCATTGCGGTAAAATTAAATAGCAAATTACACCTGAACAGTATCTACATGACACACGTTCCGAAAAAGATAGAGATTTAAGTAGCGCGTCAATTACAAATAGTTAGTTTTGTATGGAAATATCGGTATACCTGAACAAACACAGAAACAATATCAAGCTACAAAACGTACCTGTTCTAGCTTCAATTGAACAGAACATCATTGAGCCTGAAATGATCAGATCTGACTTGCATGGTATTCCGTCAGGCTTACATTCATTGGTGCCGTATTGACATTGCCAGTCATCTCCACTGATGGGGACGGGAGGGCTAAGAATCACAGATACCTGTAGAAAACAACGTAATATATGTAAGGCATACTTTGAGTACACATTATTTGTGCGGAGAGACTTTAGAAGTGTCAACCGGACGAAATGTGTCTCGCGTGAGAGGCTATGTGAAATGTATGGAGAGTCAATCGTATTATGGATGCGACCAGGGTAGGATTATTTCACATATAAGTAAACTGTATCACTTGCATGTATAAAGAGTGGACTGTATACTGGGAGGGAGGCATTGTAGGAATGTAATATAGGTTGTTGAAGCACACTTTTGTTGTAATGAACTAGTATGAGCTCTTTAACTTTTTAACACAGTCCCAATGTATTCGAAATGTTAATAGATAAAAATGAGGCTATACAATGTAGTATGTGCAATCATCATTAGCTAAGTGGATTATACCACGAAAAGCGCAGTATTTTTAATGATATTGTTTGTAGTTCCCTATGTGTTCAATTATTTACGAACTCTTACCTAACTGGAAATATTGGTTCGCTTTTATAAGGATTAATAATATATTAACTGGTCTTTTAGAACGTGCATATAATGAGAAGACACAAAATGGTGGTGGTTTGCTATATTGTATAGTTGTATTATATGGATGTCCGGCGAACTAAATAAAGCATTTTATTCGGTCAAAACCGCCCATCAGCAAAATATGGAATCGAGTAAAATTTGATATTTTGTGTTAAATTTTACACCACGGTTAGTCCCGTATACCATTATTCAATATGACTTCCATGATATGAAATTGAAAGTTGTTTTTGTCTTTTCCATCAGTATGAGTGTAATGTTGATTAAGATATTTGTTTGCTGATAAGTCAAAACAATAGTATTATTGCTACTAGGATCTACTAAAAATGTAATTGCCGCTACAGCATATTAGTATCCTTAACTGGTATTATCATCAGAATGGCTGGCTAATACTCTCAATTGCGCCAAGAATGGAGGTAAAGTTTTATATAAAAAAAATCATACAAATGGTCATAACTCCATTAGTACTCTTAAAGGAGTAGTACGATATGCATACTCTAAACACAGGGGCAAAACTACCTTAATTTGAGATGTGCACATTTAATCAAAATGTACATACCCTATGTACTTTCCCTGAATTTAAGTGTTACTGGTAAGAAAGATTATTCAAATCAGAACAGTACATTTGTAGATTTTGGGAGACTTAAACTGAAGCGCGAACAAAGGGGCGTAACTGCATAATTAAGCAAATTTCATTTATATATGTTACTCAGATTTTCTTGGCAAACAAGAAATCCCGGTATACAACAGCCCCACCCCATCACCAACACCCCCTTCCAACTTCGTTGCTGGGTATAGTTACAATACAAACATTTGTTGTTGTTGATGTGAACTGATGTCTAATGCCTGGTGGGAATGTATAAAGTCTCAAACATTCCCCCTCCACAGATGGCAGCCAGAACGATCCGACACTACAGGAAGTTTTCTCCATACATCTGTATAAAATGAATCAATGATCGATAACAAAAAGTAAGTGTTTTGTCACATTCACAAAATACGTGCTAACGTAAACAACATCACCGCTTTACCATCAAAAACAGGTTAATTCATAGCGCCTGCACCAGATTAACTTGGTTAGGTATCAACCGCCCATGTTTCCGTTATTGTAAACCGTGGACACAAAACGGTACGATTGTCATCGTTTATGTAACGCGGTGACCACTGGTGAGGTAATACTAGCATCTGATAAAACGGATAAGTGTTATGTTGCGCTCGTTGCATCCTTTATGCCTCCTAACTTAG
Source organism: Mizuhopecten yessoensis (assembly GCF_002113885.1). Taxonomy (NCBI): domain Eukaryota; kingdom Metazoa; phylum Mollusca; class Bivalvia; order Pectinida; family Pectinidae; genus Mizuhopecten; species Mizuhopecten yessoensis. The sequence goes on along the minus strand of NW_018407734.1, from coordinate 76,281 downwards.
AAACAAACGATAGGAAATAAGTGGTGATTCGCTTAAGATCTTAACAATTTGGGTAAAACTGGAGGTAGGGTAATCACTGTAACACTACTTAATCAGTAATGTTATTTACTTACGCCCCTCCATCAAGTACACACCAGCCACACTTGCTATCAGCTAAGTCCATACAGTCGGAACAACTACTGGTGTCACAATGATCTGGACTTCGCAGCTCTACAACCTACATTGCCGATTACACACTTAAATTTACATCATCTTTGTAATATTTAAAATTTCGAATACATTTCTCAATTGTACATGTACGTCATATAGAAACATAATTTGCCTTTCGGGTGAGATTACTTTCGTTACACACTCATTTTCAATATTTCACCACCCGGTCGTATTTTACTTGTTCCCCTTTATATGCTTAAACAAATATCTGCAGCGACGCCGCGATTTTATTTATTTATCCTTTAAAAAAAAAATGCAAATATTCCTGTTGAATCACTCTTATTATATTTGATTTTCATTTTATCTAAAACAAACCTGTAAGATAATAAGGAATTAAAACCTAATTAGTACGTCGCAACCTTTATTAGTTCATTATTACCATATATACTTACATTAAACTCTGTGAGAAGATATGTCCGGTGTAACGGGGAGGTCAAAATGTCAAGTATTGGTTTATTCCAGGTCCTGTCCTCCTGAACCATTCCGAGCAGCCTAGCATCCACGGTCGATTTAAGGAACAGCTAAAGATTTAATATAACATATACATGCACATAATGATTGTATTTTCTTCACTTCATAACTAATATCGAAATATTATGGTAACATAAATGTACATATGTCAAATCGTTTCTAAAACAATACAACATACTTGCATGCTATTCCACATTTAATTACGGATGCCGTAGTAATTTAAATTAGTTTATCTGAGAGATTATCAAATTTTCACAATCATTGACATAATGACAGCAACTTATGTTCCACAACCAAATCAATATATTATCACAGAAAAAACAATCTTATCAAACCAAAGATTGGGAACATATTTTTTTTTTAACCTTCCTTTTAGATTGATAAGGATCAAAAATGAAAATCGACCCTTTGACAGGGTAAAAGTGTAGGATAAAATTATTGTGTATTATAAAGTATCTGCAACTAATCGTAAATGTTTAGTTAGACAAATGTACGATTCATATTTGTCAAAAACAATCCATTGAACAAATCTTCAACGACAATAGAGAATCAAAGCATTTCAGTTTGAAGATATTGACCTTTGTTGCTTAAAAATACTATCTAAAAAATTGATAGCATTAAGTGTTAGTGACAAATTGTAACTTGATAGCAATAGTTGTTTGCGACCTTTGTTGCTTAAAAATACTATCTGAAAATTTGATAGCATTAAGTGTTAGTGACAAATTGTAATTTAATAGCAATAGTTGCTTTTGACAAATTGCAATTTGAAAGCAATAGTTGCTTGTGACAAATTGTAATTTGATAGCAATAGTTGATTGTGAAAATTTGATAGGAATATGGTATCAGTAATTTTGATTTAGTAAACCGCGATCTCGATTTACTGATCCGTTATCTTAGTTTATCTATTTCCCCATTACAAAGGCAAGCAACCAACAAGGAAGAAGGTGCTGAAAGCGTTGACATTTGCGCGTGTAGTTTATGTTTAGTGAAATGAGATCACTGATTAGTAAACCAGAGTCACGAATTAGTAAAAACAAATTTTGTTCATTTCTGTTTTCACGATGTCTCTTTCCCGGGCTCCGTTTATCTCATACAAAATATCAACAGTAACAGTTGGTTAGCAGACCTGATTTTGTACAATTTTGAGTTTTGAAAACAACGCGAATTATTTGAAGTATATTAATTTCTATTTTTATTTTTAAATAGTTTTGTTATGTCACTATTTGACCGGATAAAAATGATAACAATGCTGCTGCTTAATTTTCAACAACGCTCACCGTAGAATATCGATATCGGCTTAAAGATGGAGTCTTTTATTTTATCCTAATAAAATGGAAGCTCCTCTGATATCAAATTAATTAAATGTAGATGAAATGCATCCTGATCTCACAATTATTAAACATACCGTGATAAACGTAAAAACAACAAAAAAACATCTGGGTATTTAACAGCCATAGCTCATGATCTGATCACATGAATTGCATACATGATAATACATGGTATAAGATGTATATGGTTATTTAATTATTTCTAAAACAAAGTTGATAGGAAATCTTACACAAATCATATATTCGTCCAAATCAACTGCAATCAGACTGAATCAGATTCCCTTGAATCTTATTGCTAGGTGCTACTAAAATGGCCACTGGGCTTCGAAAAGGTACAAGTCATGAAATCATATTTAATGAAATTGGATGGGATTCTTTAGAGCAACTTAGAAAGAACTATTAAACTATACAGTTTTATTAATAGTTAATCATATAAATCAAAATAATCTGTTTGAAATTGATGAACTTTATATAATTAGCAATAATACTATTCAATTATAGCCTTTGACTGAGGTCGATACCTGGATTTATCGACCCGAGAAAAGATATATTGACAGAGGACGCAGTCCGAGGTCTTATATTTTTTTTCTCGGGTCGATAAATCCAGGCATCGACCGAAGTTAAAGGCTACAATTGTTATATTATTTTTAAAACAGTGATGTAAGCAATCTGAAAAACAAACACAACAAAAACACTTCGGAAGCGGGACGGTGCATTGTTTGGAGAGACGTCATAATGCAATTTTTTGAAATACCCAGTCCTTCAACAAAAGTCTCGGTTTTTATCGGTGGACACGTGATGCATTCCTGACCAATCACTTATTGGGAATAATATGAAAAAATAATAATATGACTTATCATACTTGACATTAATGTATATTTGAACCATCTTTTTGTAGATGAAATACATGCTTCAACAGTTTCTTTCCCTATATGATGTCTTGATTGACTAGACCTGCTTGTAATTATGATGTATTATAAATTAAAATATATCGGCGAACAAAAAACAAAACACACACCTTTTCCATTATGCCGTGTCCACCAACAAAGAAGACACATGTTACAAAGGTATGTATGGGTACTCAACTTTCCACATACTCTGTATGCATATGTACATACAACGTGCATACAAATAGTGGAATTATGTAAGAATATTTCAGTATTACTTGCTTACTACATGGATACTTATTTATTTATCTAGTTTATTTCTTATGTTTCAAACCAATGTGTTCTTTTACATAGTTTTTTTTTTATCTACTTTTGAAATGAAACTATATTTTTACACATATGTTACCTTGAAGATGGTTCCTATCTGTGTTCCCACTACGATGGTTGTAAGATTATTCCTGAAACTTCCTCCAAGACTTGTCAGTCCTGTTCCATTAAACACTGGTGACATTGTTAGTGGTATCACTCCAACGAGGCTGGAAAGTGATGGCAATCCGTTACAGTAGGTAGTTGTATTGAATATTTGGCACAATGGATCCTGAAATGTGGAAACATGATATTACTGATGGTACATATAAATTATACATACAGAAATGTTGGTATATGATATAACTGATGGAACATATAAAACATACGTACAAATCTGTTGGTATATGATATGACTGATGGAACAAATCAATTATACGTACAGAAATGTTGGTATATACTATTACTGATGTACATGTAAAATATACGTACAGAAATGCTGGTATACGATATAACATATATGATATAACTGATGGAACTTATAAAACATACGTACAAATCTGTTGGTATATGATATAACTGATGGTACATATAAAACATACGTACAGATATGTTGGTATACATGTATGCTATTAATGATGTACATATAAAATGCACGTACAGAATTGTTGGTATATGATATAACTGATGGTACAAATCAGTTATACATACAGAAATGTTGGTATATAATATTACTGATGGTACATATAAAATATACGTACAGAAATGTTGGTATACGATATAACTGATGGTACATATACAATATACGTACAGAAATGTTGGTATACGATAGTATACGATATTACTGATGTACATATAAAATATACGTACAGAAATGCTGGTATACGACATAACATATATGATATAACTGATGGAACTTATAAAACATCCGTACAAATCTGTTGGTATATGATATTACTGATGGTACAAATGAAACATACGTACAAATATGTTGGTATACATCTATGCTATTAATGATGTACATATAAAATGCACGTACAGAATTGTTGGTATACGACATAACTGATGTACATATACAATATACGTACAGAAATGTTGGTATATGTTATAACTGATGGTACATATACAATATACGTACAGAAATGTTGGTATACGACATAATTGATGTACATATACAATATATGTAGAGAAATGTTGGTTTATGATATAACTGATGTACATGTAAAATAAACCTACAGAAATGTTGGTATATGATATCACTGATGGTACAAATGAAAAATACGTACAGATATGTTGGTGTATGTTATAACTGATGGTACAAATCAATTATACGTACATAAATGTTGGTATATGATATTACTGATGGTACATATAAAATAGACATATATAAATGTTGATATATGATATGACTGATGTACATATAAAATATACAGACAGAACTGTTGGTTAATGATATTGTTGTGATTAATATATGTGACATTCCGGATCGCTCCGTCCGGATCGGGTCAAACAATAGTCGTTATTCTGGGGCTTTCGGTTGAACTCCAGAGCGATATCTGACAATGAGCAAGACAGACGTATTTCTGCATTGCTCCCTGTGTCGGCTCCCACCGATCTGCGTAAATACACGGAATCCCGTACAAAGGACAGGTAAGCTTACCATACGATTACCGTGTCACAATAACTGGTGTTAGAAGAATAGCACTGACCCGCCATATTGGAATTTTAAAATTCCCACCCCCGGGGATTTTGAATGAAGGGAATGTATTCCGTTGGGGCATTATAAAAGAATATTTCTGCCGCTTCAATATTGAACGCTTTATCTTTTTCTCCTGCAAATATTCGTAATATCTAAAATAGTTTAAAATATCGCTTTTTGAACGTGGTGTTGTGAGTAGTTTTCATATGTTCTGCGACGCCATTTCCAATCTCTCCCGTCAGGCATTACGTTAATTTAAATAACACATTGTGTTTTTTTGTCGGATAATCTGACATTTAGACAAATTGTGTTATGTTTATATTGTATATTGTTTTTTTTGTGCCCCACCAAGGTCCTACTGCTTTTTTTGTACCACACACACATATATATAAATATATATATATATATATAAATTAGAAAAGATCCTTACGGACGAATAAATATTATATAAAGAAAAAATCTTAATAACGAGTTTTTAGTACTTTCATCTCTTCTAGGAGATTCTGCAGACTGTTTATTTGAAGTATTGACGTCATAAACTATGGCGTCACATAATAGTTCGCTATAACGACGTCCGCCATATACGTACCCGCTTACAAAAGAAATAATATAATAATAATAAAAAATAAAAAATAAGTAAAAATAAAAAATAAAAACACTACCTGTGTGGATCGAACTTACATTACATTACTGATCCGGCACACTACCGATGTGACTACCTTACAAACATAACTCTTCAAAAGACAAAAATAAAAATGATGAAACACATTGATCGAAATTCGTGTAGTACTCTCTGGTAGCTGAGTACAGTAGAGGGTTGTGGCCATGAGTGATATTTTTGGTAAATGGCTAACCCCTGTATAATGATATGTAAAAAAAATATAAACATAAAACTGTACTAAAATTGGTATAAGCATGATGAAGTGGGCTATGTGAGCTTCACATTTGTAAAAAAGAAAGAAGATTTCTTTGGTTCGAGAATAAAATTTTGGCCATAATACGAAAGGGTGCGTACACATGAAAAGCTAGCTTTACAGGAGGTAAAATTTTGACAACAGCACACGACGCAAAATTGCAAAAAATCAAGTTTTACAATTTTACTGCGACCCAGATAATTCTGCAACCAGGTAGGTAATCTTTAATTTCAGACAGAGCTTAGGAAAAAAATTACTACTTGCGGGGGTCAAATTTTGGGTTAAAAATAGCATTTTTTGGCATTTTTTGGTAATTTTTGATGTGGTAACCATGGTTTTCACACAAGTGACATACATAGAAAAAAGAGGTTTATACACTTCTCAGTGCTTTATATGTATTGTAAATGTAATGCAGTTTACAAATATATATACATGTATACATGTGTTGTGTAGGGTAAAACCGCTGTGTTTACATTTCCTCGACATGTGCCTTGTTTATCAGAGTCGGGCCATTTCTACTGTATTCTGCTACCATATACACATAGAACTTGATTTTTTCTGAAAAAATCCCTTTTTATGCTTGATTCAGCTTCACTTTCATTCATTAATACTTAAAACTACTCAAAAACGCCAAAAAACCCGTTACATAGATAGGTCTATATATAGGTCATTAGCCTGTTACCTGTGGATGTATAAAGAGAGGTAACTCGCGCTTTCACAGGCACTTGTGAAATTCTGCAATTCATCACATATGTGTCAATTATGTTATTGGTAAAGTTGATACCAAACATCAAATAGTTCACAGGCTATCTCCTGATGCATTCATACTAGATTTCAGTCTGTTTCACTCAGTTCAGCACCCGGTAGCCATGGTTACTAATACATAAAGTTGTATTTATTGAAAATGGGTAAAAATGGGTAAAATATCTGTTTTCATTTTAATTACACTATTTTAGATGTTTTTTTCCACTTGATTCAGCATACAGATGAAATAAGCAAAGTCAGTAATGTCAATAAATTTTATTTCCATAATTACAGCTGAAGAAAATCTTTTTTTTCTAGCGAAATATGTTAAATGAACAATTTCTGAGGGTCACTGTCAATTCTAGGCGAGGAAAGTAAATAACGGTTGCTATGGTGGCACTTGTCTGATTTCTCAGAATATCTTACATTTCTGTGCTGTTCATCGGTTACGGGAAGTGTGTCTGTTGCTAGTTTGTTGTTGAGATGGGTTTCCTAGTGTTCAATATTTTGATATCAGTGATCCTCGATGATGTCATAGATGCCCATTGATGACGTCATAGTTATGATGACATCACAGTTACTATGACGTCATCAAACAAGACAGTAACATCATAGTATCACTGTACTGTTTGTTTTCTACATGCACATGATCTCAAGGCATCATATTTCACCCAAAAAGAAATTTTATTCATGAAAACTACAAACCTATTCAAGTTTTCATTTTTCAGATTACCTCCCTTTGTTGGTAGTTTGAGAGCAGAATTGGTAAATACACTTTTCAGGAGAATTCATATTACTCGGTCACTATTAAAGTGAGAAAGGAAACGGATACATCATTGTGTTCATTGTCGCATTTTCCAGACATTTAAAAGGTTTTGATTAAATTTTGGGGAAAAAAAAGTGATGTATAAGGTAGCAGAGTACAGTAGAGGGTTGTGGCCATGGGTGATATTTTTGTTAAATGGCTAACCCCTGTATAATGATATGTAAAAAAAATATAAAAATAAAACTGTACTAAAATTGGTATAAGCATGATGAAGTGGGCTATGTGAGCTTCACATTTGTAAAAAAGAAAGAAGATTTCTTTGGTTCGAGAATAAAATTTTGGCCATAATACGAAAGGGTGCGTACACATGAAAAGCTAGCTTTACAGGAGGTAAAATTTTGACAACAGCACACGACGCAAAATTGCAAAAAATCAAGTTCTACAATTTTACTGCGACCCAGATAATTCTGCAACCAGGTAGGTAATCTTTAATTTCAGACAGAGCTTAGGAAAAAAATTACTACTTGCGGGGGTCAAATTTTGGGTTAAAAATAGCATTTTTTGGCATTTTTTGGTAATTTTTGATGTGGTAACCATGGTTTTCACACAAGTGACATGCATAGAAAAAAGAGGTTTATACACTTCTCAGTGCTTTATATGTATTGTAAATGTTATGCAGTTTACAAATATATATACATGTATACATGTGTTGTGTAGGGTAAATCCGCTGTGTTTACATTTCCTCGACATGTGCCTTGTTTATCAGAGTCGGGCCATTTCTACTGTATTCTGCTACCTCTACCTTAAACGTAACATGTAGTTAGAACATTATGAAATATTTATGAAACAGTACTGTTCAGGTAGGGTCTAAGAAGTCTGATGAATTCAGCTTCCTTAGTCTGATGAGTTCGCTCCACACAGGTAGTGTTTTTATTTTTTATTTTTTTATTTTTACTTATTTTTCATTTTTTTTTTTTAATTATTATGTTATTTCTTTTGTAATTAATAGTATTACTAGTATATCTAAATCCTAAACAAATAGTACTCTTTGCCTTGAAACTATAATTGATATATTTGTATTGCTGTGATATCGTTATGGCGGGTACGTATATGGCGGACGTCGTCATAGCGAACTATTATGTCATATATATATATATTATATAAAGAAAAATTCTTAACAACGAGTTTTTAGTACTTTCATCTCTCCTAGGAGATTCTGCAGACTGTTTATTTGAAGTATTGACGTCATAAACTATGACGTCACATAATAGTTCGCTATGACGACGTCCGCCATATACGTACCCGCCATAACGATATCACAGCAATATAAATAACAAGCATTTTCACTGGCTTAAAAATTAATGTTATCAGCCCATAACATAAAAAATGACGTCGCCGTTTGTTACGTCGCTTTTGATTGGCTGATACAGCAGCGCAATAATTTCTAAGAGAAAAGAGTCCATCAATAGAAGTGGATTTCCACAGGGATGGTGTATAGTAGCTTAATTTATAAGGATTAACTTGAATATATTTTTCATGTTATGGAATTATAACACGAAAAACCGGAGTGTACTCCCATCATAAACCGCTTCACGGTTTATTTAGAGTACACTCCTTTTTTTGTGTTATATCTCCATCACATGAAAAATATATTCAAGTTAATCCTTAAATATATATATATATGCTTTATGTGTGCTTTGTTACTTGCTACACATTCATTTGTTTTACATACATCGATAACACTGGTAGTCGGGTATTCTGATAACTGGTGGCTACTGTGTTGTTTATGTCACATACGTTCATTAATTTGACTTGTACATGTATTCTGCTTGAGTTGTATTATCAATGATTAGACAATAGATAGAACTTTAAAAATACTTGCATCACTGGTTCAATCATGTCACACCCAATGAAAATCAATGTTGCCTCTGCTCAAAAACATCTCCGGGATTGGTGAAAAAAGGGCTAGCATTATAATAGCGAAGCGAGATGAACTAGAATATCTGACCTTGGAGGATGTTAAATTGTTAACAGAGGTTCCGTCCAAAATATGGGACCACCTTATGAGTAAGGGTACACTTTCATCTGAACCAGTAGAGAACCCGGGCTTCACCGACGACTCTGTTACTGAACCTGAAGTTCCTGTAAATGTTCAGTCACAGTTGACATATTTAACACAGAAGTTACAAAAATGTGAAACAGTCATACATCAACAACAGGAGGAATTGTCCGAGAGGGAAACATTTTTAAGGAAAATTAAGACAAAATCAGACGAATTCATAGGAAGGAACTGGAGGAACAGAGGAGCCATTTTGAAGATCGGGAGAAGAAAGTGCATGATAGATCCCAGGCTAAGGAAATAAGGGAGGAAAATATGTCTGCCAAACCCGGCAGCAAGTTTAATGAATAAAATGGCTGATGTGGTCCCTGGTGGCGCCAAGGATAGCATATTCCTTTCTATCTCAGCCGATAGGAGAGATAAATCAGTGAGGCACTCTGAACAGAAGGAAGATGCCATAACAAGGAGAACAAGACCCTTACACTGTGATGATAGGGGTCAGAAAAAAGATGCCCACCTTCAATAGGAAATGAGAATGGAACCCCTACCATTTACAATGTTCGAACATAGCCAACCGCTATAATTGGAATGATAATGTCTGAGTGAAAAGGCGCTATTTTTTTAACACCCAGTCAACATCAGTAAGGGGAAGTTTCATAACGCTGTGTCACCTTTAAATTTCCAAGAGCTAAGGGGTTAGGCCTAACATTACCCCATGCATATGACACTGGCCAGCCGTCAACCGAAGGACTGGAAGAGATGCGCATGTATGGGATTACGATGCCATCTGTCAGGACTCTTTATATTCCTGTTGTGATAAATGGTACACACCTTAAAGGAGTCATTGATACAACTGCTCAGATTTCAGTGATCAACATGAGAATATTTAAAGACCTAGATGTTGTGACTGAACTTGAGAGGGATGTTTTGCTGACTGGTATTGGGAACGGTTCGAGAGTAAGGGCTAAATTTGTAAGTAGTGTTCCGGTCGAAATAAGTAGCAAGTAATCAGATGTGACGCTTGTTGCTGCGGACATAACTGACGATACAATCCTGGGGACTGACTTTCTTGAGGAACACAAAGCTAACATAAACCTCTCCCCTTGCTCTGTATTATTTGACAACCATGACTCTGGAGCTGAGTTACGAGGAGGTACCTGTGAACAGGACTAATCAGTGTTCAGACTCTGTAGGAGGGTAGTTGTTCCTCCACGTTCAGTTGCATTTGCTAAAGTCTCAAGCGACTCACCCATCTGCAAAGACTTTGTACTTCAGGCTTGTGTTGATTTTGAGGGCCTGTTCTCACCTGCATCTCTGCAGTATGGAGTGGGTCACCATGCTGAGTATATCATAGCCTTGATGAACCCTACTGATAGGTTTCTATCCTTGAACAGAGGCCAGGCGTTTGGAAATGGTTCTGAGGCAACATCGGTTAAGAGAGAAGACTTGATAAATGAGTACAATGTGAGAACACTTCTCAATGTGTTGAGGTGGCTAAACGTTTGTTAAAGTTTCAGGATCATAATGTTTGGCTAAAAAGGTTGCGTAATGACATTTTCTCGGCCGAACCAAATAAAGACGCTCCTGACTGGGATACCGATGATCTAGGACTGACCACTCTAATTGATTCTTCGTCAGGTCCAACGTCGGATACTCTGACGGAGGGCCGGAGGAAGGCTGCTCTGACACATCGGACTAAGTTGCGGAGTAGGACTGTAGTAGCCGATGTTGAGATGGCTGCTAATGATGAGCCAGATGAGTATGAGTGTCAGATGGAGCCATCAAGGGGTAGCAGGGTTCATAGGAGGCCAGCGTACCTGACTAACTATCTCCTGGATGAGGAGGAGGATAAGTCCACTTACCACAAAAGAATCTGATATGTATATAAGTTTTTGTTATAAATGTTTTGTATATGTATTTTGCAGAATGGACTCGCTTTCCGGCGAAGCCCTTTTTTGTTCCGGATTATGAGGATGAGAACCCTAGAATTCCCTGCTCAACTCTTAAAAAGACCAAAGGAAGACCATGTAGTGTGTGTCCTGGTCGGTTTACTCATGCCCGCCGCCTTGTGCTGAGAGCCCATCTACGCTGGTTCGCGTATCCGAGGTCTTCATGCTGGAGATGTAAAAGCCAGTTGGGACAGGAGTACCTTCTCTGTGCTCATATGAATAAGGTCCATGACTCTGAGGCATAGCTAAAGTTTTCAACAATATAGCTTCGTGTACGGGGAAGTCGAGGGAGGACGGAAAGACCGGAGTTGACGCCCGGTTTGAGGAAAGCGGTGTTTTATACCACGTGAAGTGCATTAGCTTCACTCGTCACATTTTTGTTTCATGGGTCATTTGTGGAAACCAATTACGAAAGAACTTTAATTTGTTTTGTCATGGGGGATCATTATGTGTCGTATTTCCAACCCCGCGTTCATCGGGGTTCTGTTTTTGTAGTCCCGGACTTGCTATGTGCTGCAAAGGTAGTGTTTACATGCCGCGTTCGTCATGTTCATAGAAATACATGTATAATACAGTATCTGTATAAGTATATTCACCTCAGTTGATACTTTCTAATATTGGAAACATACAGTTTGATTCCTCTTATCGTCACTATTTTGATCAATGTGCGAACCTATATGTGACATCGAAATAGTGTCAGTTTGAGGTTTGTAAGATTGATAACGTCAGTTCGTCAAACAGCAGAACGTGTCACTGTTGGGAATACGGTCAACTTTAGTTTAAACTTATTAAAGCCAGAAGACAATCATCTCAATGTGGACATTTAACGAATAAATAAAGGGTGGTATGTACATGGCGTCTGTGCCAAGAGCCTACAATGCAGACGTGAATACGTAATAATAAACAGTAGTCTACATTTGTTAGTTTAGGTAATGGGAGACAACTCGAACGGTATTTAAATTGCTAACTAAAAAATGGAGATTTTGAATATTTTAAAAGTAGTTCCATAGAAAAAATAGCATCATACTATTATTAACAGCTGTTTTTTGGTCATATGTAATACTATTAACCAATCACAGAACTTGTAACAAAGCGCAAAATCAAATTTCGAACTTAACATTTACAATAATAGTATCAGAATACATTTGAATTGCAAAGCTACAGCCAGCTTCGGAGACAGCTAATCGGCAATCAGAGGAATCTATAGGAAGTTTCCTATGTTAGTAAAGTATCATTTCCCGTTTTAATTGGATCTTGGAGATCTCAGTGGGAGATTGAGTGATAAAGATATGCATATCGACCAATCACAATTAGCTGTCAGGTCTATAGTGCTGGAATGTAGGAGTTGATTAGACTGCAGAAGTAAGTGGCAATGGGCTCAGTATTGTAGTAGGTTCATCTCAAACTTAGAAGATGAAAAAGATCTACATGTTGTTCAAGACAAGATTTCCTTTCTAATTTTAGAATCAAATTATAAGAGTCGGAAAATGTAGCAATACATTGTTCCATCGATGTTTAAGTCGAAAACCAAATGGACTCCTTAATCAAGTGGCCCAAGGGCCTTGATAGTTCAACTGGATTTTATTTTGCTTTTATCCAACCTGTTTGATACGAAACCTGTTTATCAAAAGGAGTATACGAATCTCATTTAGCTGTTAATACAGACTATGCATTTTCGTGGTTTTTTTTTTGGAAATGCTTAATGTTATACGCCTTATGTTTCTTTTAGAATCTTTGTTGGAAGATTTAAACGTACTTTTTATATGAACTTAGATGGTTATGATAGCAATTTAATCTCTCCTAACACATTTTAACTCTAAACATTAATCTACATCGCAAAATGTCATGAACTTCACCCGGTCTTTTTTAATTGTTGTACAAATTTTAACATATGACCTTGACATTCGGCCACATTAATTAATTTTAACCACCGCGACAGCCCATTATTATAACATGCGACTTCCAAAATATTATTACCCTAGGCTTCTTGGTTGTTCGGATGATGGCCAACACTTTTTACATATTGTCATTTTGGAATTCATCTCGGTAGTTCGTTTTATCAAATTTTATAACTCTTCATCTATATACAACGTATGTTACTGGCCAAATAGCATCACCCTAGATTTTTCCGATATTCAGAAATAGTATTCTAAAGGGTTTTCATACATTTGACAAGTGACATTGAGGGTTGCTCAAGGTAATTCATCTCAAGATAGCATAGCCTCTTTTTCTAGCAAGTTCATTGTCAATTTTCACCACCCTAGGCCTTCTGTCTATTGATATATTGGATATGGGTCAAGGTCATCCATTAGAAAAAAACTGATAGCACTTTATTCTGGGATAATAGTTGCTAAATATAACCAAACTAGGCTTGGTAATTCAGAAGAAATTATTAAATGTTATCAGCACTTTTTATCCCTGTGAACTTGGATATGGTGGAAGTCATTTATATGAACGAAATTGTTAGCCCTTGATTTCAGGATATTATAGGCAAATTCGCATCACCCTCGGCCTTTTTTGTTATTCAGAAGAAGTCGTTTAAAGATTTTGAACACATTTAAACCATTTGACATTGAATATGAATCATAGTTTAGATAAATAAAATATATACAAACTTGATTGCCCGTTATCCCATGTTATTGGCCACATTATTTTTATTGTCAGCCTTTTAACTAAATGTATCTAGAAGGCCGTTTAGAGGTTTTAAAGATATTTGACCCATGTGACCTTGAATATAAGTCAGGATCATTCATTTGAACAAACTTGGTAGCCGTTATCGCAGCATGTTACTGGTGATACATATGTATGATTAACTTGAGGGTTTAGTTTTTCAGAGTAATTGTTTGAAAGATTTTAAGGACAATTTACACCTGTGACCTTGAATAAGTTTTAAGTCATCCATCTGATCAAATTAATGGGCCGCGTTGGCAAAGTGGTTAATGCGTCTGAGATTCTGCTACCACTGGCCCTCCATTACTGGGTCAGGGGTTCGAGGCCTACGTGGGGTAGTCGCTAGGTACTGGCCATAGGTAGGTGTTTTTTCTCCGGGAACTCAGGCTTTCCTCCGCCACCAAAACCTGGGACGTCCTTAAATGACTATAGCTGTTAATAAGACGTAAAACACAAACAACCTAATCCAAACTGATCAAAAATGGTAACCCTTCATCCCGGCAACATATCATCATTCTCGGCATTTGGTTATTCAGAAAAAAGTTGTTTGAAAGGTCTTTTTAAGAAATGTAACCCCTGTGACCTTGAATATGAAACAAGTTCATTGTTTTTAACAAACTTGGTATCCCTTCATACAGGCATTTGAGAAATATCACCATCCTCGGCTTTCTGGTTATTTAAAAGAAGTTTTTTGAAAGTTATTGATGACCATTGACCTCTGTGACCTTGAATTTAGGTCCAGGTCATTCATCTGAACAAAGGTAGTAGTCCTTCATCTCTGCACCACACTGGCCAAATACCAACATCATCGCCTTTAAGTTATTCAGAATAGGTCAGTTAAAGGTTTTAAACATCCCTTTGACTTTGAATATAGGTCAAATCATTTATTTGAATAAACTTGGTAGAGCTACATCCTAGCATGTGACTGGCCGAATATCATCAACCTTGACCTTTTTGGATTTGTAGAAGAAGCTGTTTGAATTTGTTTTAGACAATTTAACCCTGTGACAATGAATATTAGTCAATTTCATTCATTTGAACAAACTTGATAGCCCCACTTCTAAGCTTCTGCTGGCCAAATATCACCAACCTGGGCATCTGGTTATTAAGAAGACGATTTTTTCAAAATGATTTGAACCTATTAGACCCCTGTGAATTTGGATATTGATCAAGGTCATTCATTTGAACAGTTTAAAAGCCATTTATTCCAGCTTGCTGCTGGCCAAAAATCAACACTCTAGTCCCTTTGGTTATCAAAAAGATTCGTTCACTTTGAAGAAAATGTTGACGACTGACGGACAGAAGACGGACGACGCACCCCATCATCATAAGCTCACTTTGGCCATAGGGCCAGGTAAACTTATAATGTAAAAAGTATGTAAGTCAATACAACCGTAGTTAGAACAAATTATCGATAAAACAAGTCAAAATGAATGAACAAAGGAAAAAGTAACCTAGCGACCATCAAATCAACTCAAAGCGAATTAGTCAAGGAGCGTCTTTTGCATTAACCACGATATACGTCATGTAAATGTATGACAAATCTGACTAATATCACGTTCACAAAACCGGAACTGCCGTGGTGATATGAAAGCACAAGAACACTGATGAACACAATCAAAGACGTCACACTTCATTTAAGTCAAAGGAACACATTTCCTGGTGAGTAGCCGGTGGCGACCATAAAACTTGTCAATATTCTTTGTCAAACTACATCTCTGGAAACCTTACGGTATCAGTTTGACCGTCCGTGTTATATAACGGAATCAAGGTAGGTTTTCACATGCCGATGGTGATTCGGTATCAGAGCTTGCTCCAAATATCATGGTTTCCATGAGAAATGTCGACTGCTGACAGACAGTCATACTGAACAGGGTTTCCACAGATATAGGATGATGAAGACTATGCTTTGTGGTCGCAATCGTGATCGTTATGGCAAATGTGTTATTCCTTTTGTTGTTTGAAGGTCAATATTGTTTATGCTCATTAGCGTGATTTGTTTCATTGTTTATATCTCGAATTATGCTTTGATGCAAACGACGCTTACCCTTTCTGGAAACTTGGTCGTACTCTTACTGTGGTTTTTCAATGGTCGTCATGATAATGCTTTTAATTGTTTTGTCTGATTAAGTTTGAGTATGTTGCCCTAACCATCAGACTTTATCTATACTTACCGTTGTTGAGCAGTAATTCACGCACCCTCTGTTACCCTGTATCTGCAGATAGTCTACCGGATAGCTCCTTGGATTGGCACAGGATGTAGGATTCATACGTGACTTTTTAAATCCCTCTAGCAGTTCATCTTCCGTAAATACGCACACAGCACTAGGAGTATTTTTAGTTACATCAGCAGTTGATGAGAAAAGTGCAACTAGCACCTCACTACTCCCATGCTGAATTACGAATCCATCCTGGACATATGGAAACCCAGAACACTCAATCGGCATGTCTTCATAGCTGTTGGCACCAGATGTGCCGAAGGCCATTGCACACATTTTGGCAACTTTGGACACAGTTCTACGTGTAGTTCGGTCCATTATTCTTAAAAGAGAATATATAGAGTCTGACATATAAAACATGTCTTTTATAACAAATCCATACTTTTGTTCTGCATGATTGTTCACAGTTTTGATACTAAATGTAGTTTGTACACCTGTGCTAGTTTCATATGGTTCCAGTAAATTGTTTTCTTGTAGTTGTCCTCCATAAATGATATCTCTCACTTGTGTGTAGATGTTTTCAAGTTTTTCTGTCGTTTTAACATACGATTTCCCCACAAAGAGAAGCGATTCCGTACCAACCTTTGCTATTACACTTTCAGTAGAACCTGTCTCATCTGCACTAACAGCAAGATAGGAAATGCTTGTTATGTTTACAATAGAAATATCCCTTAAATTTCTACCAACACATCTCCCAAGATACAGGGTACCACACGTTACAAGGATACCACCTGGTTCATACACCTGTAACAGCTGAGTGAAGTCGTCGTACAGCTGAATGTTACATCCACTTCTCTCACTGTCCACGTCCACTTTTGTACATTCCTTAGAATCTCTCCGTGGGCCTGTTTCCACCACTCCTACCTGTGTTAAGTCCTCGTCCAGGTGATAGATAAAGTTTTTACCACCAATATATATGTTCCTGCCTGAAGAGTCTACAGCTATTTTTCGAAATTCTGGGAGTCTTTCCGTCAATGGTCTAAACTCCTTAGCGTCACTAGCAAAACCATTATGATGTTTTATAGCTAGCCCAAACAGAATAACCGAGAGTGATAAAACATTCATATTATTTTCGTGGTTGGATATCAATGTCAGTGTAACTCATTCCACGTGATAGTCTATAGAAGCCGTTGTCTTGTACACTTAATATATGTCTAAATATACACCAGGCTCATCTGTTCCTTCGGAATATTTCTTCTATCCCTGGAGAACGACCCAGCCACAGCAACAAATCATATATAAAGCAACGCTAGTCAAATAAAACAAATTTGTAATAAACCACACCTCTTATTTTGTTTTCAGTAAAGATTTTTTTTTTCATTTTTCAGGAAGACATATTCTAAAATCTTGCAAACCTAAGAAAAGTAGTGTGATTTTATATCCTTAACAGAATGTGATCCTTGTGTAAACGTGTCCCAACTCTCAAAAGAAATTTTTAAGGTATAGGTGTCAAAAATTAACATAACATTTACAAAGTGTTTCAAATGGTTCTTTCATATCATGCTTAATCATTGGTAGCGTCATTTCATTTTGTACATATATAACAGTTGCCAAATATGATGTTATCTTGTATTCAGTTGTTTGGGATTTAAAGAAAATTGTATCACTAAAGAAATATATACAAACAATTACACTATTTAAAACGCAATAGAACTTAAGCAAAGAAGCACACTTTCATCGTGTTTAACAGAACTACACGGAAATATTCACATACTTTTCCATTATTGACAAAATACAGTCACTAATTCCACGAGGTTTTATCTTTTGAGTAATTATTAACACATTTTTGAAAATCTGACCTCGCTAACGCTTCATAGAACTATAAGAGAGCTTATTGTGAAGATCACAACGTTCACTGTATTGTTACACTGTAAATACGTGTGTGCCCTAACTTCGATTTCACACAACATTTTAAATGTTTGTTCTTAACTTAAACTTCCTGTTTATGAAAGCAGTGCATATACACCTGAATAACGCCCACTGGCTCGACCCTGAAGAATATAAACTTACCACATATTTGTTCAAACTTCTGCACCTTACTGACAATTATCTATACGTACACTGTATACGAAAGATCACTTTCTGGAATAAAATATGCTGGACCAAGACTCTACCAAACTATTCCGTGGACTGTCCTACACTATTATATCTGTCTTTATTTAGCTTGCCTACATTGTAGTGCAGTCACATACACAAACAGTGGTATCGTATAACCTGTTTGGTTCAAGGTGACATTTCAAATTGTTGAAGCGAGACATGACAGAGATCTGACGAAATGTACTTCCTGGATGGTGTGTCATATTACTTGTGGGGCTTCACCCGTTTAATGTTCGCCCTTCACGTGTAACATTCTACATTATATAGCAATTATTTTTAACTTTCTCTGCATCAAACTCACAAGTGAGCTCAGAGCTCAAACAGCACGTGTCTGCAAGATCAGCATATTACGTTTAAGAGAGTGTATCGAAAACGGGGTTCCCATTTTTTTAATTTATGACAGTATTTAATCTCCGTTGTAAAATTTCGGTAACTCACAACACTCCTTATTTCAAATGAAAACAGTTAACACTTATGTCTGCGCGTACATTCTAAAAAATTATCCTTTACATGATTAGCAGTAGATTTTATCATGAGTGACCTTGTGTTGTATATATATGTACTATTTGATTGGTTTTGTATTTTATATATAGGTGTTATTGGAATAGAATTGTATACTATATAGGTGTTATATGATCGTGACTGGCCCTGTATTTTAAATAAAGATGTACAGAGTTATGTGAGTTACAAGGTATTTTATAGATACATGATATTTTAGTGGATCAGAACTGTCAATATTGGTGATATTCCAGGGTCACTTTTGTATTTAAAGGTGTTGCATCAGTGGTTCTCTGTTTTAATTTAGGTTGATATGAGTGTCAGTTCATTATATTGTTCACCCGTTTATTTTAGTGAAACATGTCAGTATCGTACGAGCTGTTTTTTGGATTCCATAAATATTCAGCCTTTTGTATTACGTCTTACCCGACTTCCTGAACAGATGAATATCAGAATACTCATGACAATATCTACCTGTGTAACAGGAGCGCGACGGGCCCAGTTTGTTGAAGAGAAACTACACCCGGCTCCTTACACCGACCACTACCCAGGTATGATTGGCGTATTTGTTCTGTCAATGATGGAGGTAAAACCCAACTCAGAATGACAACGTCAATTACAGTAGATATAAGATATTAACAACAATCAAATAGTGATATAGACCTGTGCACATATGAAACACTTAACTTCTATCTTTTGAAACGACCCCACTTTACATGCCTAGCTGTTTCGAAATGATACATCTTATAATCCAATCCCATTTCTTTCTACCTCACTCCCAAAGTAAACATGTTAAATCCCTAACATGACCTATGGCAGTCGTACCAGTATCTCAATTTAGACTTTATACATAACCTAACAACAGACCCGTCGAAACAAAGCACACACACAGACGGGGACAGAAAAGTATGACATTTTAGACAGGTACAACGACAACACTCAGCACAAGACTAGAAAACGTGGACACAACACAACAATAGGACATATGACTCTAGTACACTAAGGCATATTTCCTTCAACATAAACTGTGCACTTCCTTTCCCCTAGCTGTAACCATAATACACGAACTGCATACCCACTAACAACCCCCCCCCCCTCACCCACACCCACACACATACACCTGCTTCACCTACATATTGACGATTGGTAACAATACGACTAACGCATATACCCTTTTAAACAACTAATACAATATCGTTTATGAAAACATTGCAAATATATTACACATTCAAATACAAACAAATGTTTATGACATGTGTAGTCTAGTGTTATACTTTATGCTACGGGCACATGTGTTGGTTATATAAAGTGTATGTGGGCGTGTTCGTAGTTGTTTGTGTACTTGACCCCACTGCACGAACATTTCACTTGCCGCTATTTTAAGGTCCCGGGGCCTAGGCCGAGGATATGCATTTTTTAACTGAAGTCGTGCAATAGACGTCAGTACCGTACATGTATACTAATGTACTACACAAAGCATTGAAGCTGCGTACTACGTGTATATAAGTTTGGACACAGCCGTTCCCGGTATGTATATTACTGATTACGGATTACTATATTTGTATGTTAAACATAACGCTGTCGTTCCGTTCCGTTTATATATTCCGATGAGAGTTGTTTGAATGTATTCATGTTTTACATTTTAGGTATTGCAGGTTTTTATTTGTCGACGTGTCAGTGGATAAACGAAAGATCACAAAATCCTGGAGTTCGGGTTGATGACCATCCCAAGACCCAGGGCTAAACATGTTATCTATGGTGAGTGTAAATATTACCCGAAAAAAAAAACATCTTCCGTTTAACATGAAAACATCACGCTGACGGAATACGGTAATAACTGCATTATGAATGAGAAGGGAGCGTTACGTCGCTATCGAGATGTTGTAACGACAAACACTTAAGATCATGGAAGTTTAAATGTTAGTATTGGCTCATTTACTCCAATATGGAGAGTGAATGTCCTCATGAACTCGATGCACCCTGAAGGACAAACCCCATCGGATTTGGAACGCAGACGAAACTGGGAAGTAGTTCGAGAATGTCCTTAGTGATGTATGTACCAAAACGGAAACAAGGGTCTTGCAAAGTAGGACATGTAATTCCTGACAAAATGTCTCAATTGTGGCTTGCATCAATACTTGTGGAAAAGCGATGCCTCCATTATGTTGCTAAAGGAAAAAATGTGTATAGTTTTTTAATACTGCGGATGCCCCTGAAAGTAATTTATGGACATATCAAAATAAAGCTTGGATGTGCGATATTCTTAGGGAGATAATGTTTAACAAGATCATTCGCTAACAATGTAGCCCTGGAACTCGCACAGTTCACATGCTATTCTATCGCTGTAAGAAAAAGCAGAAGAGGAAAACATCGACAATATGGCATTAGCTCCCAATCGTACACATATATTACAACCACTTGATAGAATCGTATTCGGTTCATTCAGCAAAGCGTTCAATCATTGCTCGGAGTTTATGCCTGCAAATCCAAACCATGGCCTCGAATTTTTAATTGAGCATGGTCGGAAGCAATGACGACCGCCCATATAACAAAATGCTTTCAAATTGTGGTTTGTATCCAGTGGATTGTTCCCTCACCCTAAAAACATTTTTTCTTCCGTCGTAAGTGTTAGACACGCCACTATTTTCTGTCTCTGATCACGATTATCATGTTCCTCTCTACTCTGACACGTTGTTGGATATACTTGACACTAATAATAACGGGATTTTTCCCCCAGTAATTCGAAATGCTCGCTACTCATGTAACCCTTGTCACAACGGCATCACCGGAAGTGTAATCATCAACGATGTCTTCTAGTTCATCAGAAACTCCATCACCAGTACTAGTGAGTGAAACAATGCAAGTGAAATTTCTCGGGCTTTGAAAGGAAGAACCTCTGGACAAGTGTAGATTATTCTGTTTTACCGGCCTGTGAATATACTGTGTTCATTTGATGTACCATACAAACAATAGCCCTTATAGGTACATGTTTTGGTGTAAGCCGAATTCTTGTGTCGGAGTCACATAGAATAGTATTATGTTACAAAGTCACATATAGAATAGCATTATGTTACAAAGTCACATATATAATAGCATTATGTAACAAAGTCACATATATAATAGTATTATATTACGAAGTCACATATAAAATAGCATTATGTTACAAAGTCACATATAGAAAAGTATTATGTTACAAAGTCACATATAAAATAATATTATGTTACAAAGTCACATATAGAATAGCATTATGTTACAAAGTCACATATATAATAGTATTATGTTACAAAGTCACATATAAAATAGCATTATGTTACAAAGTCACATATAGAAAAGTATTATGTTACAAAGTCACATATCAAATAATATTATGTTACAAAGTCACATATGAAATAGCATTATGTTACAAAGTCACATATATAATAGCATTATGTTACAAAATCACACATGTATAGAATAGTGTTATGTTACAAAGTCACATATAAAATAGTGTTATGTTACAAAGTCACATATAGAATAGTGTTATGTTACAAAGTCACATATAGAATAGTATTATGTTACAAAGTCACATATGAAATAGCATTATGTTACAAAGTCACATATATAATAGTATTATGTTACAAAGTCGCATATAGAATAGTGTTATGTTACAAAGCCACATATAGAATAGTATTATGTTACAAAGTCACATAGAATAGCATTATGTTACAAAGTCGCATATAAAATAGCATTATGTTACAAAGTCACATATAAAAGAGTGTTATGTTACAAAGTCACATATAGAATAGCCTTATGTTACAAAGTCACATATATAATAGCATTATGTTACAAAATCACACATGTATAGAATAGTGTTATGTTACAAAGTCACATATAGAATAGCATTATGTTACAAAGTCACATATAGAATAGCATTACGTCTGTCAATCATAGCGATAAATACAACTCTGGTGTCACATAAACATACACTGACACAACACATCCTTTTTGGTCTTGTGTTAAGTTAAATGTATTAGTCATGCTAATGAAAATATTGGTTGTCCACAGTCACGCTTTCAAAGCAATACACATGTGCTTGCGAATTCAAAGTAACAGTACTGTTTGTATATTTCAATGAAGTGTATTTGTTGTGGGATCGAAATTTCAAGTTTCGATATCCCAAGCAACTGCTGGGTCCGGAAATGATGCTATTTGTGGTTGTAGTATTATGTGGTAAGATATGGTATCCCTGTTAATGG
Source organism: Mizuhopecten yessoensis (assembly GCF_002113885.1). Lineage (NCBI taxonomy): Eukaryota > Metazoa > Mollusca > Bivalvia > Pectinida > Pectinidae > Mizuhopecten > Mizuhopecten yessoensis. Next base: position 53,229 of record NW_018407734.1, on the reverse strand, counting down.
CATTTGCAAATAGCAACTGTTCCTGTACAGGAACAGAGCGGAAGGGAAAATCTAAATCTGTCGTACACGTTATACCACGACATTGAAACATGTTTAAACTACTTTTGCATGACAAAAAAGCCGTCGCGAGTTATCGATTATCTACAAGCAATGAAATCATAAAAGAAAAACTGCTTGCAAATAATCTAAAAGAAGAAAAAAAAGAAATGAGACACCAACAGCGAAATCAGAATAAAAAGTCAAAGGAACAGGAGAAAACGACCAAGAAACGCTGTATGGCTAATCATCCACATTATTTTAACGAGGTACTGGTCTCTATAACCGATTATAAAAAACCAGTTAAGTATGGCTAGTCATCCATATTATTTTAACGAGGTTCTGGTCTCTATAACCGATTATAAAAATCAGTTAAGTATGGCTAATCATCCACAGAATTGTAACGAGGTTCTGGTCTCTATAACCGATTATGAAAATCAGTTAAGTATGGCTAATCATCCATATTATTTTAACGAGGTTCTGGTCTCTATAGCCGATTATAATACCTGTTTCTCATGTTTTATTCTTATTTTTGTCATTCGTCAAATTTAAAAAGATACATTAAATGTGTATAACGAACGACCACCAAGGTAGAGAACTTATATAGGCCTTAAGCCTGTCGTCCAGTCATTGTACCAGTCGTTCATTGTCAATAATATTTACTTGAATTAACACTATATTAGCGACACTGTATTGTTTACAATCTGTATTTTAAATAGAATATGTCACAAGGTTCCCTTTATCTTACATTGTAGATTTATCATACGACGATCACAAAAAAACCCTCACCTTCACTCGAATTATCAATCTAACATGAAGGAAAACACATGACAGATTATTTTTATCATATGACTATTAACCGTTCTCTAAATAATGTAATTGAAGAAAATTTCATTAAAATGGATTGAAATGGGGACTATAATTATAACTGTTGTTGCCCGTGGAAACAAAGGTGCGGCGATTCCTGTCCACGGGACCAGTTGCAGCACGGACGGTTCATTTTACAAGCATTGTTCGTCTGGCTATCACTGTTGTGGAAGACGGTACAGCAGGTACTGTTGTATAGACGATGGCTTCTACTACGGGAGCATGTAAGTACCATATAATTGTGTTGTCATTATAAGTACACGTACAGTAACTGTCACAGCGACACATTCGAGTATGTTAAGGCGATCTCAAGTAATAAACAATATGATAAAAAAGCTACCATAGCACGTTTAACGTCTGTATTACCCACAGTGTTAGCATGGGGATTACCGTCCCCGTAATAGACAGGTCAGGTTGTAGACAAGCGTGACTGTTGTGACCATGCACAGTGCTGCGATAGTGGTGTCGATGACGACGCATTCGTAACATATCCCATAAGCGGAACTCTTGTTCATATATAATTTTATATTATAAGAAATATTTCAAATATGTGATATGATAAACCCTTCAGGCTTGCAAAACGAACGATGCAGAACTACCGTTATGTTAAGGGTTTCTATATAATACTATCATGTAACAAATAGTCCATGCTTGGTTTGGTATTGTAGGGATGGCGGCACCGTCGCAGGTACGGTGGTCGGGTGTATAGTGGGTATGGGCTTGTTCATAGCCATGGTCGTATGTCTGTGTGCTGCATGTAACAAGAGTGGAACAAGAGGTGCACGGATTACAACTCGGCACAACCCACGGTGGCTATAGTGAATACAAGCAACATGGAAGGTATAACCTTATCACGTGTCACGATTGTTTTCTCCTACCCGTCACTAGTCACGTACTTTGTAGCATTCGGAACCCACTCCTACTTCGATACGTGCATGGTATCTTCTACATTAATCGCAGTCTGGCAATGTTGGTTTGTATCCCCGTCACGTGACTGTTTGATTACGATACATCAAATAGCTTTAGTCAGAATGCATGTCGTCTTTCTAAATTTATTATTTATACCGAAAACTTGTTTCTATGGTCGGTCACTAGATTCATTAACATTCCACTTCATGTTAAACGTGTTTATGCAATGTATACTGTTAGGTATAGCAATCGTAATAACTGTATACGTTACTGATGATCTATTTTCTATAACAATTATATAATGATGTAGTTTTATTTTACATTTTAGACGTTATAATAGATAGTTTTGTACTCACTATATTTGAGTTAGCAATGCCTCTATTATGTTCCTTCTTTCAGGGTACATGTCGTCTAGCTTCCAAACCAACTCAGGAGCAGCATATCCCCAACAAGGATCTGCCCAAACTTCGACTACCTTGGCGTTCTCTGGTCAATTTGTACAGCCTCCACCTTATTCTGTCAAATAGAGGTACAACTGTACATGAAACAGGATAGCGCTGAAACGTCAATGTGTGATATACAAACAGAACTATTATTTATATTTTAGAAGATAATTTTCCATTCTGTGATTTAATGCACAGGCATATCCTAACTGATCAAATGTTTTCAGCTGTTCTGTCTCTGCGTTTTCAGTGAAACAGTAATGTGTCATTACAACGTCTTTGTATAGCATTACTATTAAAGTGTTATTGTCCGAATGCATAATGTATTTTTTGGTGTTTTCACTTACATGTACACAGGGTAGATGCATTTCTCGTCGTTCTATAGAAATAGCATACACATGTTCCATACTAGTGCCTACATTAATAACCACAAATATTCAATACCAAACATTCTATATACACAATATATATCCAGCACACATGCAGGCATACACACATGAGGAGATATTAGCCAGGTGACATAGAACTTGTCCTTAGCGCCCGATAATGCAGCTCCTACAAATTCCTCGAAATTAATGTAATTAATGTATTATTTAATATATTGATTAATATTAATTGTATTAATTGTGCATCTATGTACTGTAAAGCGCGTTAAGTGGTCATATTCTAGCTAGATAGGGCGCTAAATCAAATAGTGTACATGTATATTCATTTATTTATTATTTAATACAGTAGCCCATATCTGGTTTAATGTCCGATACACATGTGAACTTTCCACTTTCCGAAACACTGAACTATGGGTACAGTTGTGGGACCGCACAACGCACCAAAAATAGCGTGTGTATAAATATATAAATAGATGTCACCGTTAGTCTGTCAAGAATGGATCTAGCTCCCAGGTAACAGAACAGGTAAATAACACTTTTATGATTGACTGGATTATCACTTGGCATGTGCCTTACAAAGAGAGCTGATATGTGATACCGTATGACCGTTAGGAAAACCTTCGGTATTTGTTATTTGCATTCGTTTGGGTCTATATCATCCCTTCCCCTGGATTTTCACACCTTGACGAGTTACGTAAACGCACCGGGTTGGTTTAAACTACGGTCCATGTACAGGTACAAAGTGGCTATGTTTACCTGTATACGTGACCGTGTCAATAAATGTTATTTGGGTCGTTCAAAAAACACCGAAAACATCCTTTCTGATTTAACAAAACATACATAGAACGATCAGCTGATATATGTAGCTAGAATATAGAAATATACCTAAGAAGCAAGTTTATGTGTTTAAACACGAGGACGCGTTTATTGTTAAGCCATTTCTCAATTTACACCGACCAGGATTGTCATCGCACAACGTTTCTCCAATGTCCGCACAAATGTGCGCAAGCAATAATCGTCCAGATTACAATCGTTCGCCAATCGTGCATACATCGTGCACACTCCGTGCGCACACCGCGCGCGCATCGTGTAACGTTGTGCATTCCCATAACTGTACCATAGTATCAGATCATAGTGGATCAAAATTACCAACATATACAAGGTGTGCTATTGTTGCATTCAAAGGTAAACGGAAAATTCCCCTTATACCTTTAACATTGCAAAAACACAAATTGCATGTTTTGTGTTCTATTTGACGCGTATCCCTTTCTACAGAAAGAAGAATAGCAAGGTAACACACGAATAAGTGAAACTCTGGAAATCGATGAGTCAAACACAACTATGCATGACCTCTCCACACTGTATTATATCAATCACCCAGGTCAAAATACCTGCGTTGCCAACTCAGCTTTTAGTTTGCTTGTTTATCTCAATTCAGACATGCACATACATATGTTTTAGAATCACGATACGAAACATTTAACCAAACTCCGGTATGGCGTCCTCTGGTTGTGTTCCAGTTTTGTTATGTCTACTACCTGGAGTCTTACGTAAGTAAACATATTGTAAAGTTTGACAACATAATTGTTTAATTCACATACGATGTACAAAGAACGTGACACATGGTGACAACAAACAGATGTTTTAAAAATATATCCAATAAACGTAACACACAGTGAGAATAGTCTTATTTATATCAAATGTACAAAGACTGTTGTGTGCGTTATAAACAAATATATTTACAGCTGATCAACAGCGAAATTTGCAAAGTAAGTAGTTTGTAAACAGTTAAAGAGTCGTACCGTGAGTAGTTTTTCTGTGTGAGATAAATATGTCTGTCTTTGAATAATGTCCATAAATGCGCCTTTTGGTTTCGTAATATCACGTTGCTGAATCTTCTTTGAGTAAGTATGCTTACTTGAATTTG
>NW_018407734.1:33661-41161 GCF_002113885.1 Mizuhopecten yessoensis | reverse complement strand
ACAAATAATGTTCTCACTTAGGTAATATGGCTTTACTTGTACCAAAAGCCTTGTTAGCTTCGTGATTTATTGTAAAATATCCAGTGAAAAAACATGCAATCATTTTTGAGATTTGAAGCTTTTTCTTCAGGAATGCATGTATAGGTAAGATTTTTCATTAATTAAAAAATAAAAAATGCACCACTCGAACTCTGCATTTAAAAGTTGAAAAGTGAATATCTACCTTTGATTGATACAATTATTGACCAAATTTCCGGTTATCCTCGTTGTGACTTAACAAAACGATATCGTAGACTTTGACCAAGCTCTCTGCTTGGCGTAACTTGCGCAGACAATAAGAGACTGGTTGAACGAGACTAATTTCTATATGTATATAGCCAAGCGTATTACACGGGAGATAACTACATGCAAATAAGTATAGGTAGCGCGGCACTAAAAATGTACTATAATGTTACATCTCCTTTCTTTACAAAGAACACAATATCACTTAATAGACTGGACTGACAATGTCATTTTTCCTGTATCACAAGTTCATGTATGAAAACAAAATCTCTAAACGATCATATCCGCTGTAACATATACCGTTCATATCACTTGTAAATGTCACATACATATCTTTTTTCCTTTTTAGAACAATGTAAACATAAACCGAATAAACATGCTAATTCAAACAAGATGTAAATAAGGTCTTCCCGAGTATAAACTCAATTTAGTATCATGAAGCAGAATGTCATTACTTAGCACAGATTTAGTAATCATTGACTTAACAACTCTACCTGACCTGGATATGTAAGGACCTGTGGTAGTGGTTATATTTGGTTTCTCTGGTGTAACTAACAGAGGCTTCACTCTTGGTTCACAGTTTCTTACCTTAGAGGGGGACACTGGGATAGGTGGACTGTCATTTGTTGGTTGTTGTTGACCAACTTCACCATACGACTCTAGTATTAAGGGGAAATTGGGTTCATCTAAAGTAAACATACTGTGAGGGAAAGGGGTTTCCTTTGTTTTGATGAGTTAATGTCTATTTCTAAGACTAGACCCACCGCCTTCAGAGACAATATAGGAGCGATCATTGTATTTTTGAATCACCAAACCTGGTTTCTATATGCCATTTGACAGTTGGATTCTAACAGGATCACCATCTTGCAATTGCTTAAGGGGTACGGAACACGTGTCATGATTCTTGTTCTAAACTGAACGACTGGTTTGTATTTGCTCACGGATATTCTGTTCTCATTCTTGGTAGCTTTTATGATATAGTCTAACTTTTCACTAACAGGAAGCATGCTGAGCACAGTGTGTTCATGCTAATCCATACCCTCGGACATATTTGAGCATATGTCAGGGGGAGGGGGGGGGGGGGGGGGGGGGGGGGGACTTTCTCGACAGAATATCGGCTACAGGGAATTTCTTACCAGGGACATACTGTACATCAATGCCATACTTCGGCAGCTGAAGAAGAAGCCTTTGCAGCCTTGGTAGTGCTGCGTGTAGTGGTTTGAGCATGATAGACACTAAACGTTTATGGTCAGACTCTACATTATTCTTTATTGAATGAGGGATTTTAGGCATACGCGACAGGCCGTTCGTTTTGTAGTAGTGCTGCCCCGAGGCTATACTTTGAAGCATGGACGTTGTAGTACGTCAATACAGGACCCAGTAACTGAGTGAGGATGATTTTAACCATATCAAAATCTGCCTACTGGAGGATGTCTGACAAGAATTCAACGTCCTTTGTCATAAGTTTTCGCATTGGACTCGTAGCCTCTGCAAGGTTTGAAGCAAACTTAGAATGATCTGTTACATGTATCATAACAAACACGGTCTCTAATTTCGACTCTGTGGGGGTTTCATTAGGTCAATCGCAATGACCGTTGTAGGGTCAGACGTCGGGCCTTCTGAACTGAGGACGTGTCCAAAGAAATGTTTTCTCGTTAAGTTTTATGCCTTTTTAGCGAGAACGGGAAAGTACGCCGTGCAAGTAAGCATCATGTTCCTCGCCTGTTTGTCCGAAGACCAAAATATCGTCTACAGTGGCAACTACACCGGATAAGTCTTCGTACCATTCATCAATCTTTTTAATAATTAATGATAATTTGAGGTTCTTATATACCGCTTTATCACAACCTAGTTCGTAGGTCGTCTAAAAGCTGTTCACAAACTATTATCCGTGGTTATAGGGCCTTTGCAACCAGCCAATATCTTTCTCAACTCCCTAGGGAACATACAGTCGGAGCTGCCATTTCGGCGCTAACAGCTAGCATTCAACAATTCTAACGCTTCCTAACCTCGTACTCATTTACAGCTGAGTAGACTGAGTAGACTGGAACAAGCGGGGTATCTGGCTCAAAGATACAACACATTGCAGATTTATGGAAGTTGGCCTGTGATGACTCCAGGCCAAACAGAAGTCTCAAGAAACGATATCTCCCAAAAGAAGAGTTGAACGTTTTGATGTAAGAAAACTTATTCACAAGCTTGATATTCCAATAACCAAATCGAGCATTTATCTTTGTGAAGTACTTTGTGCGGGCTAATTCTGGCAGGATATCTCGCAGTGTTCGCATTCGATAATACGGCCTCTTCATGACCCAATAAAGGTTTCTTAAAGGTCAACAGGGTCAAGGCAAAAGAGTAAATTACCTGGTTTGGATTTCTCTACTATGACCAGCTGACCTTAGGAATTATTTTCTCACTATCAATTCGGTCCAGTTCAGCCTTTAACTTGTTGCAAATCGCAAAAGGCACGCGTCGCGGGTCGTGTACCACAGGGAGTACAGTGGGGTCACTTTGTATGACACATTCCCCAGGGAGGAAACCTATACCCTGGAATACATCACCAAAATCTTTCAGAGTACTTTCTTTACTCATGAGGTGTTGTGCACAAAGACTGACCTTTGGAGTTATCAACAGGGGCACATGTGTGGGGGATATTGGTGCGAGTATGTGTCTCTACAGTATGTGCTAGTTTGACTAGGTCCAAGTCGAGACATGACATCAACCCTTATGACAGGCGGCGAGTTGGTATCGACTACAAAGAGACTGAGGGATTTGACTTGACCTCTGCATATCCACTGACACTTTGCTGCTTTTTTAAGTGGATGACCATCATATTCCAGAAGCTTTAGGGTTGTGTTTGGGATAATGATACATTGACCTAGTTTGGCAAAGGCTGATCTAGGTATGATATTTACCTGTTAGCATGTGTCAATTTTTAAGATTACGGGGACTGATTTTTACCAAGACTAATTTCGTTGAAAACTTGATCATTCACAACATTGGGAGGAATACAATCAATGAAAAAGCCAGCATCAATATGTAAGTCCGATCTCTGTATACCTAGGTCAGGTTGGGTTGAGATTGGGTTGAGATTCCATTAACTGCTTTTGACCTACACAGGGTCAGTTTATAAAACATGTGTTCAGTACAGCTTACTTCATGCTGTAGACAGTACATATACATGCACATTGATTGGGTTGAGATTCCATTAACTGCTTTTGACCTACACAGGGTCAGTTTATAAAACATGTGTTCAGTACAGCTTACTTCATGCTGTAGTCAGTACATATACATGCACATTGATTGGGTTGAGATTCCATTAACTGCTTTTGACCTACACAGGCTATTTTTAAATTGTTCCATTTATGACAGTTATCACATTATCACATTATGTGCAATGTGCTGGTAGTCAGTTTATATAACCTGTGTTCAGTACAGCTTACTTTATACTGTAGTCAGTTTATATAACCTGTGGTCAGTACTGCTTACTTTATACCGTAGTCAGTTTATATAACCTGTGTTCAATACAGCTTACTTTATACCGTAGTCAGTTTATGTAAGCTGTGGTCAGTACTGCTTACTTTATACCGTAGTCAGTTTATATAACTTACTTTATACCGTAGTCAGTGTATATAACCTGTGTTCAGTACAGCTTACTTCATGCTGTAGTCAGTTCATATACATGCACATTGATTGGGTTGAGATTCCATTAACTGCTTTTGACCTACACAGGCTATTTTTAAATTGTTCCATTTATGACAGTTATCACATTATCACATTATGTGCAATGTGCTGGACAGCGTTCACTTTTATTATGGTTGAAGCTAAAATCTCAACTCAACAAGTGTCTTGGGATGATAATCCAGGAATGGAAACGTAGAACGACGAGACGTGTTCACGTATCTCAACATATATCTCTACAAAACCAAGACTTCATATACTGTTACTCACAGTAACTCAGTGGCAGTGACTTACATGCAGGCAGCCTAGGTTCGATCCCCAAAGTCGTCGTACGCATGGAATATTCAGAGAAAGTGCGTTTTTCCCACCCACACAATTCCAACAACCCAGATGGTGTATAATATCGTCTTGGGTCGATGTTGCGGTATCTATGCTGCAGAATTGAAGTGAGGTAGCAATATAAATGATGCCGTTGGAAGCGCGGTACCATTACAAACAGACCACAATTCATATCCAGCACAAACACATGCATACACACATAGGGAGATATAAGCAAGGTGACACAGGACTAGCAGTTACTTGTAGCGCCTGATAAGGCAGTTCCTTTCGAATTCCTCAAAATTGAATTGATTAATGTATATGCTACTTGTATTTATTGTATAAATTGTATATCCATGTTCTGTATAGAGCTTAGAGTGTCTTATTTTAGCTAGATAGGTCGCCATATCAAATGTTGTATAACATCTATCAGTAACGAACCATACATTTAATTTGTTGAATCTCGGGTCCTTTGTTAAATGAAAATATGTCATGAAAGCTTATTTAATCAGTACAGCTTACTTTATACCGTAGTCAGTTTATATAACCTGTGGTCAGTACAGCTTACTTTATACCGTAGTCAGTTTATATAACCTGTGTTCAGTACAGCTTACTTTATACCGTAGTCAGTTTATGTAAGCTGTGGTCAGTACTGCTTACTTTATACCGTAGTTAGTTTATATAACCTGTTTTCAGTACATCTTACTTTATACTGTAGTCAGTTTATAAAACATGTGTTCAGTACAGCTTACTTCATGCTGTAGTCAGTACATATACATGCACACTGTAAAAATACTGCAATGTAGAAGTTACAGTCTTAGAAAGATACTGTAACTTCAAATGTTTGGTAATTGTTTAGCACTTCACTAATTATATTACTGCATGAATTTTTTGACCATATCTACGTACACACACTCGGATTGTTAATTATCAACCTTTTGATATTTATAGAAAACACAACAGAGAAAAGAATTTTTGTTAGAGGATTGTATAATAAAAAAACGTGAACTTAATCGGTCATTCCACGCGAATAACTTGACCACTTTTTTTTTATTTCTAACCTCAATAACATTTTGAAACATTAATTATGAATTTCAGAACTAAATGAATACCCTATTTTCATTTATCTTAATCAGGAAACAGGATAGCAATTCAACCAACTAACCCCCGACCAGTATCGGCGTTTCCTCCAACTCAACAACCGATGTACGTACTCCCTGGCCAGACAGCGGATTATCATCATCCATCTTCGTCTACACGCCAAAAACCTCGCCAAACCACGATTGATTTTTAAAGAATACATACATTTATTATTAATCTATTTTTAAAAAGTTATTTTCATGTTTTAAGAGATTAGGCTTAGCTATACCGAGTACGTTTTATAATGCAATATAACTGATTTTACTGTTTGATGTAGTGTTTGAAACGTTGCAAAGAATGTAGAAAATAGCAAAAAACAAAATGTGTCTTAAAGGTTTCATCGTTATAAATTGACAACTTTGACTGCAACAGAGAAGTTGATCTTCACATTTCTAGTAAGTCGTGCCAAGAAGAATACAAGCTAAAAGATCACGGCAAACCGAGGAGAGAGACAGTCCAGCCGAATTATATACTGCCTTATAACGTAAACTATTTACTAGACATACAAAGTAAGTCGTGCCAAGATGAATACAAGCTACAAGATCACGGCAAACCGAGGGGAGTGACAGTCCAGCGGAATTATATACCGCCTTATAACGTAAACTATTTACTAGGCATACAAAGTAAGTCGTGCCTAGATAAATACAAGCTACAAGATCACGGCAAACCGAGGGGAGTGACACTCCAGCGGAATTATATACCGCCTTATAACGTAAACTATTTACTAGACATACAAAGTAAGTCGTGCCAAGATGAATACAAGCTACAAGATCACGGCAAACCGAGGGGAGTGACAGTCCAGCGGAATTATATACCGCCTTATAACGTAAACTACATACATGATACGAAGTCAGGAAGTAAAAAATAGACACATTTTTCATTCTACCTCTGGTTTTTGCATCATCAGCTTTTTCACACCAATAACTGTTGCAAACGTATTCCTCCAAGATATTTGTAAAACACCTTTCCTGACTTTAATCCAAACAAACGTGCGTGTGATCCTGAGTCAATCGTTTTACCGTCATTTATAGAAGGAAACAGGATGCAACGAGCGTATTTTTAATTTTGAAAGTTTGTTTTTTGTTTTAATTACATTACAAGACTTTCATACAGGTGAACATAATACGATATGAATCTAAAAAAATGTGATATTGACCGAGAGGAAGCCGAGGTTAATATCCCTTTTTTCAGGTTCATATCACATCATATTTACCAGCACAAAAGTTCATAACTGTTTTAGTATATGCTTCAACAACACATTTTTTTCTAAACAAATCTATGCTCTGGGTTTTTTTCGTGAGCATCCGTGTACAATTTAAACAAGGTTGAATCCAACAGTTCAGCATCGTAGTTTTCGAAGGCATCGTCAAGGTTCGATCTTTTCCTTAAGATAAGCATGAAAGCCACGCACTGCGTGTTCGGTGTCCCGCTACAGACGTATGGACGAGTATTGCAGTACCGTATCCCGCAGTCCCGCTACAGATGTATGGACGAGTATTGCAGTACCGTATTCCGCAGTCCCGCTAGAGACATAACGACAAGTATTACAGTACCGTATTTCGCAGTCCCGCTACAGACGAATGGACGAGTGTTACAGTGCCGGATAACAGAGTCCCGCTACAGACATATGGACGAGTATTACAGTACCATATTCCGCAGTCCCGCTACAGACGTATGGACGAGTATTACAATACCGGATACCACAGTCCCGCTTCAGACGTATGGACGAGTATCACAGTACCGTATTCCACAGTCCCGCTACAGAAGTATGGACGAGTATTACAGTACCGGATACCACAGTCCCGCTACAGACGTATGGACGAGTATCACAGTACCGTATTCCACAGTCCCGCTACAGACGTATGGACGAGTATTACAGTACCGGATACCGCAGTCCCGCTAAAGACGTAAAGGCGTAAGGACGAGTATTACAGTACCGGATACCGCAACCCCGCTAGAAACGTAAGGACGAGTATTACAGTACCGGATACCGCAGTCCCGCTATAGACGTAAGGACGAGTATCACGGTACCGGATACCGCAGTCCCGCTCAGACATAAGGACTAGTATTACAGTACCG
>NW_018407734.1:4067-29675 GCF_002113885.1 Mizuhopecten yessoensis | reverse complement strand
ACGTATGGACGAGTATTACAGTACCGGATACCGCAGTCCCGCTAAAGACGTAAAGGCGTAAGGACGAGTATTACAGTACCGGATACCGCAACCCCGCTAGAAACGTAAGGACGAGTATTACAGTACCGGGTACCGCAGTCCCGCTATAGACGTAAGGACGAGTATCACGGTACCGGATACCGCAGTCCCGCTCAGACATAAGGACTAGTTTTACAGTACCGGATACCGCAGTCCCGCTAAAGACGTATGGACGAGTATTACAGTGACGTATCCTTCAGTACCGCTACAGATGCATGGACGAGTATTACAGTAACTGATACCGCAGGCTCGCTACAGACCTTGGACGAGGACTACAGTACCGGATACCGCAGTCCCACTAGAGACATATGGCCAAGTATTACAGTACCCGGTACCGCAGTCCCGCTACAGACGTATGGACGAGTGTTACAGTACCGGTTACCGCAGTCCCACTACTGACGTATGGACGAGTACTACAGTACCGGATACCGCAGTCCCCGATAGAGATATATGGACGAGTATTACAGTATCGATATACCGCAGTCCCGCTACAGACGTATGGACGAGTATTACAATATCGGATACCACAGTCTAGCTACAGACGTATGGACAAGTATTACAGTACCGGATACCGCAGTCCCACTAGAGACATATGTACGAGTATTACAGTACCCGGTACCGCAGTCCCGCTAAAGACGTATGAACGAGTATTACAGTACCGGATACCGCAGTCCCGCTAAAGAAGTATGGACGAGTATTACAGTACCGTATTCCGCAGTCCGGCTATAGACATGGACGAGAATTACAGTGTCGATGTATCACAGTCCCGCTACAGACATATGGACGAGTATTATAGTACCGTACTCCGCAGTTCCGCTACAGACGTATGGACGAGTATTACAGTACCGGATACCGCAGTCCCACTACAGACGTATGGACGAGTATTACAGTACCGGATACCGCATTCCCACAAAAGACGTGAGGACGAGTATTACAGTACTGGATACCGCAATCCCGCTACAGACGTAAGGACGAGTATAACATTACCGGATACTGCAGTCCCGCTAAAGACGTAAGGACGAGTATTACAGTACTGGATACCGCAATCCCGCTAAAGACGTAAGGACGAGTATCACGGTACCGTATATCGCAGTCCCGCTACAGACGTAAGGACTAGTATTAAAGTACCGGATACCGCAGTCCCGCTAAAGACGTAAGGACGAGTGTCACGGTACCAGATACCGCAGTCCCGCGACAGACGTAAGGACGAGTATTAAAGTACCGGATACCGCAATCCCGCTAAAGACGTAAGGACGAGTATCACGGTACCAGATACCGCAGTCCCGCTACAGACGTAAGGACGAGGATTAAAGTACCGGATACCGCATTCCCGCTAAAGACGTAAGGACGAGTATTACAGTACTGGATACCGCAATCCCGCTAAAGACGTAAGGACGAGTACCACGGTACCGTATATCGCAGTCCCGCTACAGACGTAAGGACGAGTATTACAGTACCGGATACCGCAGTCCCGCTACAGACGTAAGGACGAGTATTAAAGTACCGGATACCGCATTCCCGCTAAAGACGTAAGGACGAGTATTGCAGTACCGGATACCGCAGTCCCGCTAAAGACATAAGGACGAGTATTACAGTACCGTATACCGCAGTCTAGCTACAGACGTATGGACAAGTATTACAGTACCTGATACCGCAGTCCCGCTACAGACGTAAGGACGAGTATTAAAGTACCGGATACCGCAATCCCGCTAAAGACGTAAGGACGAGTATTGCAGTACCGGATACCGCAGTCCCGCTAAAGACGTAAGGACGAGTATTGCAGTACCGGATACCGCAGTCCCGCTAAAGACGTAAAGGCGTAAGGACGAGTATTACAGTACCGGATACCGCAATCCCGCTAGAAACGTAAGTACGAGTATTACAGTACCGGATACCGCAGTCCCGCTATAGACGTAAGGACGAGCATTACAGTACCGGATACCGCAATCCCGCTAGAAACGTAAGAACGAGTATTACAGTACCGGAAACCGCAGTCCCGCTATAGACGTGAGGACGAGTATCACGGTACCGGATACCGCAGTCCACATATGGACGAGTATTATAGTACCATATTCCACAGTTCCGCTACAGATGTATGGACGAGTATCATAATACCGATATACCGCAGTCCCGCTACAGTACCGGATACTGCAGTCACGCTAAAGACGTAAGGACGAGTGTTACAGTACCGGTTACCGCAGTCCCACTACTGACGTATGGACGAGTACTACAGTACCGGATACCGCCGTCCCGCTACAGGCGTATGGACGAGTATTACAATATCGGATACCACAGTCTAGCTACAGACGTATGGACAAGTATTACAGTACCGGATACCCCAGTCCCGCTAAAGACGTACGGACGAGTATTACAGTACCGGATTCCGCTGTCCCGCTACAGTCGTATGGACGAGGATTACAGTACCGGATACCGCCGTCCCGCTACAGGCGTATGGACGAGTATTACAGTGACGTATCCTTCAGTACCGCTACAGATGCATGGACGAGTATTATCAGCCCGATATACCGCAGTCCCGCTACAGTACCGGATACTGCAGTCACGCTAAAGACGTAAGGACGAGTATTACAGTACCGGATACCGCAGTCCCGCTAAAGACGTAAAGACGAGTATTACGGTACCGGATACCGCAGTCCCGCTACAGACGTATGGACGAGTATTACGGTACCGTATTCCGCAGTCCCACTACAGACGTAGGGACGAGTATTACAGTACCCAGTACCGTAGGCCCGCTAAAGACGTAAGGACGAGGATTAGAGTACCGGATACTGCAGTCCCGCTAAAGACGTAAGGACGAGTATTACAGTGCCGGATACCGCAGTCCCGCTACAGTACCGGATACTGCAGTCACGCTAAAGACGTAAGGACGAGTATTACAGTACCGGATACCACAGTCCCGCTACAGACGTATGTACGAGTATTCATTCATATCTTTATTCCTCCAAATTTGAAGAGTTACAAATGACATATATATGGGTTACAAAAATAGATACACAAAAGACATAAGTATAAGGCAAAATGAAAAAGAAAAATCCGTGGAATCAAACAAAAAAAGTTGCATGATTACACAATATAATTATGAGGTACACAACGATAAATAAAGACATACACAGGACTATATCAAACAGCAAGGGAACATTTATGTAACGACAGGACTGTCAAATTGCCAGGATGAACCAGATATAATACGAATGCATATGATTTACATGTCTGGCAGACTATCGTCGTTAATTAAACGTAAGAAGGGATACTTTTTCAGCATAAATACAACAATCTCTTGCAAAAGATGTGAACAGGCTGTCCTCATTAACAAATATGTCTTTCATGGCAAGCAGATGGACTGCCGAGGAATGTCACAATTTGCACCTCCCTACATGAGTTAGCAAGAACAACATACACATGCACCGGATAATCGTTGACTATCTTGGTGAAAAGTTCATCACGTAGACGTAGGGACGAGGACTACAGTACCGGATACCGCAGTCCCGCTACAGACGTATGGACGAGTATTACATTATCGATATATCGCAGTCCCACTACAGACGTATGGACGAGTATGCAGTACAGGATACCGCAGTCCAATTTCGGACGTATGGACGAGTATTACAATACCGGATAGCGCAGTCCCATTACAGACGTATCGACGAGTATTACAGTACCGGATACAGCAGTCCCACTACCGACGTATGGACGAGTATTACAGTACCGTAGTCCGCAGTCCCGCTACAGATGCATGGACGAGTATTCAGTACAAGATACCGCAGTCCCATTTCGGACGTATGGACGAGTATTACAATACCGGATAGCGCAGTCCTATTACAGACATATCGACGAGTATTACAGTACCGGATACCGCAGTCCCACTACAGACGTACGCGTATGGACGAGTATTACAGTACCGTAGTCCGCAGTCCCGCTACAGATGCATGGACGAGTATTACAGTACCAGGTACCGCAGTCCCGCTACAGACGTATGGACGAGTATTACAGTACCCGTTACCGCAGTCCCGCTACAGCCGTATGGACAAGTATTACAGTACCGGATACCGCAGTCCCACTAATGACGTAGGGACGAGTACTACAGTATCGTTTAATGCAGTCCCACTAATGACGTAGGGACGAGTATTACAGTACCGGATACCGCAGTACCTCTTCAGACGTAGGGACGAGTATTATAATACCGTATTCTGCAGTGTCGCTACAGATGTATGGACGAGTATTATAGTACCATATTCCGCAGTTCCGCTACAGATGTATGGACGAGTATTATAATACCGTATTCCGCAGTGTCGCTACAGACGTATGAACTAGTATTACAATACCGTATTCCGCAGTGTCGCTACAGACGTATGGACGAGTATTACAATACCGTATTTCGCAGTGTCGCTACAGACGTGTGGACGAGTATTACAATACCGTATTCCACAACCCCGCTACAGACGTATGGACGAGTATTACGGTACCGTATTCCGCAGTCCCACTACAGACGTAGGGACGAATATTACAGTACCGTATTCCGCAGTCCCGCTACAGACGTATAAACGAGTATTCAAGTACCGGATACCACAGTCCCGCTACAGACGTGTGGACGAGTATTACAATACCGTATTCCACAACCCCGCTACAGACGTATGGACGTTTATTACAGTACCGTATTCCACAACCCCGCTACAGACGTATGGACGAGTATTACAATACCGTATTCCGCAGTCCCGCTACAGACGTATGTATCAGTATTACAGTACCGGATACCGCAGTCCCACTACAGACGTATGGACGAGTATTATAGTACCGGAAACCGCAGTCCCGCTACAGACGTATGGACGAGTATTACAGTCGTGCTCCAATTATGCCAAGCTTCATCATTCACACAAAGTTATAACAGATATGTCGTAAAGTTAGCTTGTGGAAAATTAACAACGTTGTTGTTAAACGGCATAGCAAGGAACCTTATCTTTACAAACTACGACGTAATTATTAGTGATGTAGATGAACGCGAATTCATTGCGAAAAGAAAATCAGCAACGGTCTTGCATACATTATATTATCACAGGGAAAAACAATTCCCAATTATCCACAAAGACGCCCCATCCAAAAATAGAGGAATAGAGTGCTGTCCTAATAAAGGACGGATTCGGTACATGTATAAACAATTATTATATCTCCAAATGAAGTAAATTAAACACTGCATGTTGCACATTTACATTGCTTTTGCTTAAGCTTCCTAGATATTGTTACAATTATGTTATATCCAAAACAGATACTGAGAGAGAGAGAGAGAGAGAGAGAGAGAGAGAGAGAGAGAGAGAGAGAGAGAGAGAACGTGCGCTTGTGGAATATTCTAATTTAGCCAAAGTTGGAACGTCAAGTCGCAATATTTGTTCTATAACCAGGCTACATGTAATTGTCGTCAAGAAAGAAAATGACTTGACCATTATCGAGATAAAATTGTGAGACCTGTCGTTGTCGAATTTAAGCAGAGTCATGGAACGGGCGAAATTTTTTAACAAGGCAATACAACCCTTCACACAAGTCAATTCAGTAGCACTTATATAAATCTAGACAAAGATTAGCCTGCAAAGTCTCCGTACCTCTAACCCATAGAAAATTGCTGTGATATACATGTACAGGGGAAGCAAGTTCGACACCGCCGAACTCACAAAAACTCTCTCTTGTTGAAAAGCGATGAGATGTCAATTGTTCATGCTAACGTAATTTGATGTTTCACAGTAACTACATGGACATGGAAACGCATCAATATCACGAGTTCGGTGGTACGACTGTAGGCATAACTGTCCGTCCTCCTCAGATCGACTTGTTTTTGTTTTCGTATGAGGCTACTGGCAACAAAAGCCTTGTCAAATCCTTTAATTTTAAATTCAGATCCTTTGTGTAATGTAAAGGTAAATAATGTTTGATAATGCTCCTTGATAATGAGTACTGTTGTTTTGTTATCCCTATTAGGACATCACATTACCTGACTAATAATGAAGTCGTATCGCTTACCCTTCCTGAAAACTTTGTCTTTATTCTCCTTGTACATTTCCAACGATATCCATGTAAAATGTAATTTTGTTCTTTTTTTCACAAGTTTCATCGGTTTTCAATTCGTATTACGGGTTTGTCGCAACTTTATCTCGTTGTTTTAAAGCAGACTACGCTAACCATTCTGGAAAATACCCACGTAATGTCCGAGTGCTTTTCCAAAGGTAACAGTGTTAATGTTTCCTTTGTTAGTTTTTTTATCATCAATGAACATGTAACTAATTAACGCTTTATCATAACGATTGTTTGGTTTTTATTAAAGCTTATATAACATTGAAATATTTCTTTATAAAGCACCCTACTCCTAGCAGGATAAACATTTATAGCCGATGAAATCTACCGCTTTGTTGAATTGCAGGAAAGAATAGATCAATGGTGTATTAGTATTTCGATGGAGTTTTACGTGTAAGATATCTAGTCGGTATGCTTTATGTGCTCTTATGGATTGGAGGAGCCTAAATACCTTCTTAATCCCATCTTAATATGACCTTACCTATTGCGCTGACGTTAAACTCCGAACAAACAAACAAAACTTGCTCAATCCATACATAATATTCAGATATATGGTAATGTTTTGTTGTCGTTGAATAGGACGAATTTCGATAATTAATTCGCTGATCCTCGAAAACATGAAATTAAAAATAACACAGAACCCCATACTTTTTTCCTTGGCACAACTGACTACTAAAATATTCACATGATACTGCTTAAAAGAACGGATCAGCTTTCGCTCTTTTTTCGGGTCGATGCGTGTGTGGAGGCATGAAGGAGATGTAGTTTATCTAATAAATCCTTTTTGATATATCCCCACTTCTTGTTGTCGTTTTCTTGTGATTAGCAATGATACATTTAAGAATCCTATAGATTACAGTATTGAAATAAAAAAAAATGACTAACAACGCAAATCGTCATTACATTATCATAAGGTTCAGTTTGTATAACCAATTAAGAAATAAATTTTGACTTTCAACATTTCTATAATATTAGCTTTTAGTATATGTCTTCAGTATGTTTATGACCTCCTGGGCACATGACATTACATTCGTTGTGTTTCTCGCTAGGTTTCTCTTTAGATTCCATTAGATAAACAAGCAAACTATCTGACATACGACTTAATATTCGATTTTGCTATTTTATCTCATGTGATGTACAACGGTTTCAAAATACATATTTGATATCGCGCTCTACATGTGCCTGGTTATAGCATGCCACTTAAAGGCGCTTTTCTGTCCTTAGATGTACAATCAATACAATATATCCTTATATAAAAATATTTGAAGGATTCGTAGGAGTGCCTTATCAGACATTACAATGTAACCACATTCATTGTACTAGGCCTATGCCACCTGGCTAATATCTCCTCATTTGCGTGTGCTGCCGATACTTTTTTCTATTTGAACTCAAATGAATTTATGTCGGCCCAATGGTCATGCATGCAGCTCCTTATAGCGAAATCTTGTTGGCGAACACATTCAATCCTGAATATGTACATGTAAATCGATAAGTTGTTAATGGTAAAATAATAGTAAAATATTTATCTTTCGTCTTCAGCACACAAGCACAAGACCTCGACTCGTTGTTGGTATAATAACATATCGTTCAGAAATGGAAATATTCCGCTCACGATAATGTCTGGAGGGCCACCAAAATAAACAACAAATCATTGTTAATAAACAATATTGTTAAAACGTAGATCTTTTGATCCCTGAGAATTTCGTTTAACCAAGGTGGCTGGATTCATTTTATCTCCCGTTATATCTAGAGACGTATATAGATAGTTCATCGATGATCTCAAACATAACGAATACGTGTTTTATCATAGATCATAATGAAATCGCATCGATGGATATTACACTATGATAACATACATAACTGTTGATATTTTTGTATCTCTTAACTTTATATCTTCTGTTCAATCACAATAAAATGGCTTGGATAAGATAAGTTCGAATAAGAAAAGGATATTGTATCATACTTTTAATGCATAAAATGTCTCTTATCATAAAACCACACCTATGATGCATGGACATGTTTCTACCTATGACTTGCTTTATACATACCTTCGTCATTGAGGGAATACATGTAACCGCGGTAAAGACGACTACATTGTACCGAATACCTACCTGTAGATAAGACAAACATTCAGGAAGTGCTTATAAACAACAATGGTTCGTCCTGAATATCCCGAAAAGTTACTGTTCCTCATATTCTACCTATTGGGTGAGTATTTTATCATCTTATGTCACTTATACTATGCATACAATCATTTCTGCATTGTTCGAATATTAAACTTTACTAAAGCGTAATTTTCAATAATGTTAAAAGAAACATTTGAGATGGCGAAGTTAATCTTATTTAGCTGATTTTGTTTATATTAAATTGCGTTATTTATTTATCTAATTAATGTATCATGCTTTTATAGAAAAGATATTTCCCATTTATTTTCAATTGTATGTAGTATAACCAGACAACTATATAGTGTTTGCTACTTGTTGATTAGTTTTAAAAGATATATGAACAATCGATCATTGGTGAATTTTTACCTTTATCACAGGGAACTTTATACCTAGTACACCTCGGTTTATTGATTTTTTAACAAACAAAATGCATTTCAGTTCATATTGTACAGGTGCACATTCCTTTCTTGATCTATGCTGCTAGATAACGAACTAGAAAACATACGTTTCTACAGCCAAAGTCTACCTTATATCTATTGTTCATTGTAACAATTACAAGAAATGCATAACTGACTAGAAATTGGCCTCATGTTGACCACGCAAAAAAACCATTGAGGCGTTAACAAAACTGTAAAAAAAAACTTAAACTGTTTCAATCTTGATTGCCTTTGTATGCACAATAACTGTCTGAATAAAAATAAAACACCAGCCGAAATGATCACTTGCAATATGAACATACAGCCAGGCTTCTACACAAGAGAAGGGCTACTGTAATTAATTGTTTCACATGTATATCCCAAATGAATATATATATATAATTGAAAACATGGTGAGCGGGGTTCACATAGATATTGAAATGGTTGATAGTAATGAAGCGGGATATTTGACCCTTTAATTTTGACCGATTGCCTCGAAATTCAAATCAGATGCAAGACTAAATGTTACCATACCATTGTGTAAATATGAGCTAAATATATTGATGAATTCATACTCTACAAGCTGTTTGCTTGGTAAGTAGTCGAAAATGATCATTGCCTGTAACCTATAACCTCTTAACCTTTACCTATGACCTCTTAACCTTTAACGATAACCTCCAAAATCTAATCGTGTCTTGATATCACCATACTTTGTTGTTAATATAAACTGAATTTGTCGGCGAGTTCATAAAATATATTGTACACAAGATTTTCAATACGGCAGAACGGACACACACTGACAAACAGTACTTATAATGTGATTACTATATAACCTATATTTACCTTTTAGTGATCAAACAATTTGATTCAAATTTCACAACCTCTATATGTCATTGCATAGAACGCATTTTGATACGAGTATGGGGTGTCTGCAGAATTCAGGGGTTTACTGTAAAGTGTGTTCTTCAAAGTAGACAATGGATAAACAAAACAAATGATTTGTAGCAAACATTGCAATGCATGATACATTTATATGCTGTTTTTTCTTCTATTTTTCTTTTCGATATTGAGCAAAAACCGTCAAAAATGTTTCCATACAAGATAATATATTTTGATTTTGTTTCTAAAACGTATTGAAACGTCAGAAAATGAACAGAATATAATTACAACTGTATACAATTATGCTGTAAATTGAGACACATCTTAACACCGTTCAAGCCGATATAGTAAAATGTATCCCATTTAAATTGGTATGTTTATATAATTTTGGAATTACAACACCTCAATTTCGAAATCATACTTGACCTATCGCAGCTTAAAGATGTTTGTTTGAATCTTCAACATATAATTTGGAGAACTGTTTTATTCTAAAATTTAGTTAATTTTAACTACGGATTGATACTTAATTCAATTTATGCTGATAATTCAGTATTAATGTCAAATGAGAAATGTAATTAAGGTCAAGGCAAATGCAAATATGTTTATACCAACTCTGAATGACTGGCACCCACGTGCAACTCATTAGGATGAAAGAAATCTGCAGCCAATAAAAAGTTCATTAAGATACCACAATCAGTGTGTTCAGTTTATATTGTCATCTTTTTCATTTCTTAACACATTTAGAAAAATGTCAATAGCTATACCATTGTTGCGATTCCTTTCGTTAACAAACAGTTCTATAAGTGTGCGTGTTGATTAGAGAGAACTATAACTACAAGATGATTTTCTCCAAAAACATATGGAAACAAATGGTGAAATATCATCTGTTTAATGATTTACTCCATTGAAAAGTCCCGTGTAAAGCTTTTCTTTATGTACGCTTTTTTTTGTAACACGGAGATAAAGACATAGTAGAAAAGGCAAAACAAACTATAGAAGTAGGATCAGTCACATATACCAATTTACCATAAAATGTGGTTATTTATTATCTTATGATTTTATACATGTATACATGTATAAGGATTGACCTTCTTTTTGAAGGTCGGCAACGAACATATTCTTTATGGAGCGCTAACGTACAACATAGAATATGGTCGTTTGTCAACTGCGTCCATACTACCGTATACCGTCAAAATGAAGGTCAATCCTTACATATAAAAACACCTATAATAGCAAATAATTATATTGGAACAATTATCAACCCAAATATGTTCTTTTTCGGAAGAACTAGTTCTCAAATGTTCTAGTTCTCTACATAATGTAATTGAAGAAAACTTCATTAAAATGGATTTAAATGGGGACTACAATTATTACTTTTGTTGCCCATGGAAACAAAGGTGCGGCGATTCCTGTCCACGGGACCAGTTGCAACACGTACGGTTCTGTTAACAAACACTGTTCGTCTGGCTATCACTGTTGTGGGAGACGGTACAACAGGTACTGTTGTATAGACGATGACTTCTACTACGGGGGCATGTAAGTACCATGTATTTGTAATGTCATTATAAGTACACGTACAGTAACTGTCACAGCGACACAATCGAATATGTTAAGGCGATTTCAAGTAATAAACAATATGATAAAAATGCGACCATAGGACGTTTAACGTCGGTATTACCCAGAGTCTTAGCATGGGGATTACCGTCCCCGTAACAGACAGGTCAGGTTGTAGACAAGCGGGACTGTTGTGACCATGCACAGTGCTACGATAGTGGTGTCGATGACGACGCATTCGTAACATATCCCATAAGCGAAACTCTTGTTCATATATATTTTTATATTATAAGAAATATTTCAAATATGTGATATGATAAACCCTTCAGGCTTGCAAAACAAACGATGCTGAACGACCTTTATGTTAAGGGATTCTATATAATACTATCATGTACAAAATAGTCCATGTTTGGTTTGGTATTGTAGGGATGGCGGTACCGTCGCAGGTACGGTGGTCGGGTGTATAGTGGGTATGGGCTTGTTCATAGCTATGGTCGTATGTCTGTGTGCTGCATGTAACAAGAGTGGAACAAGAGGTGCACGAATTATTCATCACAACTCGGCACAACCCACGGTGGCTATAGTGAATACAAGCAACATGGAAGGTATAACCGTCTCACACGAAACGATTGTTTTCTCCTACCCACCACTAGTCACTTACTTTGTAGCATTCGGAACCCACTCTTACTTCGATACGTGCATGGTATCTTCTACATTAATTGCTGTCAAGCAATGATTTTCTTTTTTTTAGTTTCAACATTTTATGACATAAACTTATATATACATACAATGTACATGGGTGTCTAGAATCGCCTTTAAATAATGTACATACTGTTCAAAATGTTCGATCAAGTATCAGTATTTGTCATAAATATATATTGACAATAAGTATACATTCACATTTTTGATATAAAAATAAACTTCCGGATATTCTTGTCCCTTCTCTATTTTGACAATGTTGGTTTGTATCCCTGTCACGTGACTGTTTCAGTACAAAATATCGAATAGCTTTAGACATGTCGTCTTTCTTAATGTATTATTTATACCGGAACTTGTTTCTACGGTCGGTCACTGGATTCATTAACATTCCACTTAATGTTTCCTTAACGTTAAACGTGTTTATGCAATGTATACTGTTAGGTATAACAATCTTAATAACGGTGTACGTTACTGATGATCTATTTTCTATAACAATATTATCATGATGTAGTTTTATGTTAAATATTAAACGTTATAATATATATATTATCACTATATTTGAGGTAACAACGCCTCTATTGTGTTCCTTCCTTCAGGGTACGTGACGTCCAGCTTCCAAACCAACTCAGGAACAGCATATCCCCAACAAGGATCTGCCCAAACTTCGACTACCTTGGCGTTCTCTGGTCAATTTGTACAGCCTCCACCTTATTCTGTCAAATAGAGGTACAACTGTACATAACAGGATAGCACTGAAGCGTCCATGTGTGATATACAAACAGAACTATGTTTATGTTTTAGAATATAAATTTCCATTCTGTAATTTAATGCACAGGCATATCGAAACTGATCACATGTTTGTAGCTGTTCTGTCTCTGTGTGTTCAGTGAAACAGTAATGTGTCATTACAACTTCTTTGTATATCATTACTATTAAAGTGTTATTGTCCGAATGCATAATGCTTTTTTGTTGTTGTTCTCACTTACACACGGTAGATGTATTTCTCGTCGTTCTATAGAAATAACATGTTACATAATAGTGTGTACATTAATAACCACAATGTTTAATACCAAACATTCTTTATACACAATATATCTCCAGCCCACACGCCGGCATACACACATGGGGAGATATCAGCCAGGTGACATAGAACTTGTCCTTATCCCCCGAAAATGCAGCTCCTGCAATTTCCTCGAAATTAATGTGATTAATGTATTATTTAATATATATTTGATTGATATTAATTGTATTAATTGTTTATCTATGTATTGTAAAGCGCTTTAGGTGGTCTTATTCTAGCTAGATAGGGCGCTATATATCAAATAGTGTACATGTATATTCATTGATTTATTATTTAATACAGTACTCTGGTTTCAAGTCCGACACACATGTGAACTTTCCACTTTCTGAAACACATTTAAACATTAACTGTTAGAACCCAACCTCATGTTTTGTAAGTGACCATCATTAATATCTCGACGATTATCAATAGAAGAGGGAACTATGGGTACCATGTTATCTGATCATGGTGGCACAAAATAACTAACATATAAAATGTGTGCTATTGTTGCATTCAAAGATAGACGGATTTTTAAGTATTTTATATATTTTTCAACGACGTTGTCAACGCTTCAGAGGCTACAAAGCTTTCTAAAGAAAGAATAATATCAAGGTACATTAAGATAAAACACGAATATGTGAAACTCTGGAAATAGATTAGTCAAACACAACTATGCATGACCTCTCCACACTGTATACTATTAACCACCCTGATAAGTCAGTGTACCTGGGTTGGCCAAGACTCAAATGTTTGATATACAAAATAGAAGTTTTAAATTCACGATAAGAAACATTTAACCCGACTCCGATATGGCGTCCTCTGGTTGTGTTTTAGTTTTGTTATGTCTACTACTTGGAGTCTTACGTAAGTATACATATTTTTATGTTTGACAACATTATTGTTATATTCACATAAGGTGTACAAAGAACATGACTCATTGTGACAACAAAAAGATGTTTTAAAAACAAAATGTAAAATACACGTATCACACAGTGCGAATCATCTTATTTATATCAAATGTACAAAGACTGTGATGTGCGTTATACACAAATCTATTAACATCTGATAAAGAAAGAAATTTACAAAGACATCCTTAACTAGTGTGTACCAAGTTGCAGAGTCGTACCTTTACTAAAGTGGATTTTCCTTGTGAGATAAATAATGTTCATTTATGTGCCCTTTGGTTTCGTTTCATCACTTTCCTGGTCCTACTTTGAGTACGTGACATTACTACATTACTTGAAATTGACCTATATTTGCTTGGCGGATGTGGTCGATGAAACAGATGACGCTGTCCATCACGGAACATCTGGTCTACCTTTCCTTCAATTCTATCATTTGATTGTAAGTTTGAATACTTGTCTTGTTCACACTTCCGTATTGCCTAGTTTCTTCATTACATTGACGTTGGATTGGAACGCTTGTTTTCTATTTTCGTGAGAACTTCCTGGCAGCTGATAGTCATAGTCTCATATGGAAGTATTCGATATTCTTGTGCGAAGTGAATTTGCCTTTGAAAATGCTAAACCGTTTGCCGTTTGGTTTTCTATCACTTTCCTGGTTCTGAGTCTTTTTTTTCAAGATTAAATCGTTACTTAATTCATATAATTATTTGCCATTGTTTGACCTTTGTTCGATTTGTTGTTTTGTGTACATATTGGCATTCGTTCGTTGGTGATGTTGTTGTTGGGGTTTTTCTCATTTTTTTCATACAATACATTTAGTATCTTCCAATGTTTGGTATCATTTAAGGCAACCATTCTTTATATATTCTCCACGATCAGTTCTCTTTCTTGGTCCATAAGGTGGCTCAACCCTTTCTCAATTAACCAGTGGAATTCGTTGAAACTTTCATACAATGGTTATGCAAATATGCATATATGATAATCAAAGCATTCCGATAGATTGGGGATTGTTTGGAAACAAATACCAAGAGAAAATGATTTTTTGTCAATTCTTATGATCCTTTTATCCTCTAACATTAACCTTCTCAACTATCCTCTAACCTTAACCGTTTCTATTATTCTCTAAAATAGACTTTCTCTATTATCCTCTACAATAAACCTTCTCTATTATCTTGTAAGATAAACCTTATCTTTTATCATCTATTGTTAAGAGGATAATATAGAAGGTTTGTTTCAGAGGATAATAGAGAAGATTTATTTTAGAGGATAATAAAGAAAGGTTCATTTAAGAGGATAACGGAGATGGTTTATTTTAGAAGATAATAGAGAAGGTTTATTTTAGAGGATAATGGAGATGGTTTATTATAGAGGATAAGAGAGAAGACTAATTAACATAATAGAGATGGCTATCATCTAAGATAAGCAATCTCTTTTATCCTCTAATATAAACATTCTTTATTACTCTAATATAAATAGTCTCTATTATCCTCTTAGATAAACATTCTCTCGTATCCTCTAAAATGAATCTTCTCTATTATCCTCCAAGATAAACCCTCTCGAGTATCCTCTAGCATTAACTTTCTTTCTTATCGTCTAAAATAAACCTTCTCTATTATCCTCCAAGATAAACCCTCTCTCCTATTCTCTAACATTTACTTTCTCAATTTATCCTCTAAAATATACCTTTTCTATTATCCTCTGAAATAAACCTCCTTTATTATCCTCTAACATTTACCTACCCTCTCAACCTCTAAAATAAACCTTTCCTATTATTCTCGAAAATAAACCTCCTCTTTTATTTTCTTTTATAAACCTGCTCTATTATCCTCGAAGAAAAACCTTTTTGTTATCATCTAAAACAAACCTTCTCTATTAACCTGTATGATAAACCTTCTCTATAATCATCTAAGATAAACCTACTTTATTATCCTCTAAGATAAACCTACTTTATAATCCTCTGACATAAACATTTTCTCTTTTCCTCTAAAATAAACCTTACCTATTATCCTTTAAAATAAACCTTCTCTATTATTCTCTTAAATACACCTTCTCTTATATCCTCTAAGATAAACCTTCTCTATAATCATCTAAAATAAACCTACTCTATTTTCCTTTAAGATAAACCTTCTCTTTTATGCTCTAAGATAAACCTTCTCTATAATCATCTAAGATACACCTTCTCTTTTATGCTCTAAGATAAACCTTCTCTTTTAGCATCTATCATTTAGCTTCTTTAGTATCCTCTAAGATAAACCTACTCTTTTATCTTCTAGATTAACCTACTATTTTATGATCTTAGATAAACCTACTCTATTATCCTCTAAGATAAACCTTCTCTTTTATGATCTAAGATAAACCTTCTCTTTTATGCTCTAATATAAACTTTCTCGTTTAGCATATATCATTTACCTTCTTTAGTATCCTCTAAGATAAACCTTCTCTATTATCTTCTAGATTAACCTTCTATTTTATCATCTAAGATAAACCTTTTTCTTTATCATATATTATTAACCTTCTCCATTATCCTCTAACAAAAACCTTCTCTATTATTCTCTAAAAATCCTTCTCTGTTATCTTTTATGATATACCTTCTATATTATCCTTGATGTTTATTCCTCTTACATTATCCTTAAAGACGGCTTCCCAGTTTATTATCATTTACGACGATTCCTCTGTTTTATATACGCTCTGAGATGATTTTCTCCTAACTTAATGCCCAAACTATATTTCCTTTATAAGTGATGTGAACAGTACGTAAATAGTATAAATGACAAAATTTCGATCCAATTTTGAAAATAGACTATCATACAATTGATAAATTCGAGCTTAAGAAGATTTTGATTTCATAACATTTGGTATACATTGATCGATAACTGCTTGTCTAATATACTGTGTGTCTGTTATTTAAGAAGCTGAAGCGGACTGCGACTATTATAATGGTTATCAATACTGCTATTATAGTCACAACCGTGGGTAAGTAGTTTTGATGTCACAGGTTACATGATACATCAAGCAGTCAAATAGTTCACTCGCCACTTGAACATCTTTTGTCACTTAATTCGGTCAAATTTTCCTGCAACACAATTATGTGTGGAATTTGTGTGCATTTGACAAGATGCATGTATAACAATGCGTTTGACTAAAGAAGTATCAACTTTTGACAAATGATCACTGAATCTGACTGTTTAAAAACTGCTTTATAACTCTTGTTGCCTGCAGGTGATACATATATGTGTGTTTGTGTGTGTATGTTTGGTTTAGTCTCGCCTAGCAAACATTTCTAAAATACCTAGTCTCACCTAGCATACATTTCTATTTTCACACCTAATAACAAATTGGTTATAGTCTAAAAAATGTTATTATAATCTTCACTTTTTATTACATCGCAAATGTCAATATTGATAAGATTTATTCTAACTTTGAGCCGTGGGCCCATCAGTAAATACATGATACCTGAGATGATCGATGATCATTATATACAAGATAATTAGTTAGGGGGTTCTGATAGCTTAATTTAAGGATAATTTTCCTAACATACAAAGCTGTTTACTATATTGGATACTTAACAAATGAATAGCGTTAACAGAGTTTTCCAATAATGTTTTTGTCAATAAACCGTGCTCTAGGATTTTGAAATTTATCACATATTTTTAGAAAGTGAAATTCATCTGTTATGTATGTGGAGTTGCATTCCTTCCGATGCCATTTAGTTCTCTTATAACATTTTTATATCTCACAGTGCCAATGAATGTTAAGAAGCACTTAATCTGGTCAGACATATTCTATATTTTTTGTGTAATGTTGAAGAGAAAAAAATGTACCAAAAGTTGTTAAAGGAGGCACGGTGGTCTAGTGGTAGGACGCCGGGCTCGAGACCGAAGGGTTCCGGGTTCGAGTCACGGCACGGCACAGTGGAGTAAAGCATCTTTGAGCAAGATACTTTACTCCGCTTGTTCCAGTCTACTCAGCTGTAAATGTGTACGGGGTTAGGCAGTGCAACAATTGTAGAATACTAGCTGTGAGCGCCGAAATGGCAGCTCCAGCTGTATGCTCCCCAGGGAGTTGAGAAAGGTATACGTACCACGGTTAATAATTTGTGAACCACTTTGAGACGACCTACGAACTAGGTTGTGATAAAGCCGTATATAAGAACCTCGAATTATTATTATTATTATTACATGAAAACAACTTGATGAACTATCTATCGAAGACTGTTCACCTTGATCAATAATTGTATCTCTAATTATTTGGTTACTAACACTAGGGATTCAACCACATAACTACAAAAAACATAAGGTTTATAAATACCAACCCTTACAGTTTTAACCAATAAAAACATTTCTATCACCACAGAAGTTTACTAAAACCCATACTTGTTTGATACAATAAAGATTTCACTAAATGAATATCCACCTAATATTTTATACTTTTAAACCGGTTGCTGATTACCTCCAAGGGGAAGCGACAAAATTCACAGTATATCATATTATAATTTGATAACTTTTTTCACATTTTATAATTTCTTGCAAAAGCTCAGATGAACTTTTTTCTACATACAGTGTACATACATACATGAACTCCAGACTTTACTTCCATAACAAGTACGGTATCAAAAAGATGGAGCATGGTTTAAATCTTTAATTGCAAATTTGAGCATTTAGAGAATGATACAAAGATACAAAGGTAGAGTTACGCCCTTGAGTTGCCAATTGTTTTTGTATGTTATTGAATTTATTACTTGAGCTTAAAGTTAGACCCCTATAAGGGAATCTTTCTTCACATTCTGCTATGCTACCTTTATACTTGTAATACTATATTTTCATAGTTATAAATTCTTCCTCCCTTATGAAAAAATATAATTCTTGTTTTGTCTAAATTTGCATCTAAATTTCACTGCTTAAAATGATTTTCAAAAATAATAAACATTTCTTGAAACCCTTCAACTGAATCGGAAAATGATGAAGTCTAGTACTTAAAGTGAAAAATGAAAAGTAGTATTTTGAGGAAGTGTATAGCATGAGGCGGAAAAAATGGATATTATCTTATGATGAAGAGTTTGATATATGAAATGGAAATATCCTGAATAAATAGAATTTAACAACAACGATAAGTGCTGTCCTGTTTCCCTATGTATGCATTTATACGGTAAGACACTTTATAGTACAGACTATAGTTTATCTGTAATTAAATCCTTTTGTTCTCTAACTGACACCAAATCTCACCTATCATACATCCAACACCTTACCTGTATATATGAAAATACCAAATGTATGCTAGGTGAGACGAAACAATACCTAGGACAAAAATACCTAAGGCAGACTGTTACACTGAGAGGATAGCCTTGCGTAGAGCTATTGCTGGCCTGGGAGTGTTCTCTGAGTGCCAACATATTTACCAACAACAGGCAGGTGTTGTTTTATGAAACAATGGCAAGTCAATAATATATTGTTTTATATAAAGGCTGTATTTTCACATAAATATTCACCTGAGATTACCTGTGTTTCATACTACACACTTTCTTAGAAAATGTTTGCTTCGATATTTTTTAACAAACTTAATATGTAGAATCTTCAAAACACCGAAAAGTGTCGCCTTGCATTGTGAAGAAAAAAATACGAATATATAAGAATAAAGAAAACGGTTGAAAATACAGTAAAAAATTCCTGTATCTGTGATAAATACATAGTCCCTATATATTCCTATATCATCTGATTTTGCTTTCAAAGTAAGGATTAAAGATTATTTAACTCTGTATATTCATTTTACAAAATTAAGAAAAAATATTGATTGATCGAGGGAACATACATACATTTGTATTTTGTATATGATGAAGGCTGAAATGTTCTAGCACGTACACTGTATTAAGCACTAATGAACGATTTATTTTGAAATGTTGAAAGTCTGAAAAGTAATCAATTAAATTCCGAAAATAAAAGAAATAGGAAACTGAAAATATTAAAACAAATATTTGAAATTAAAGAAATTACTCAAATGAAAGGAAACTATGAGAAAAGAAATATTCCTAAATTGAAGACAGGGAAAACCTACTGGTATCATCCTAGATGGTGAAGGCTGAGGCGGCACCTGCACAGATTGACCTATATATATGAGAGTCGAATAGATAAGCCCCCAGTACAATTACTGGGAACTTGGTCGTTTCCCTCTAGAATATACAAGAAGGTATAGAATAATTAAATATTTAAACTGCTCGACATAAAAATTGTATTTTGTAACTGTATATGAGTTTTTATTAAAGAAAAACACCGGTGTATGCTTCAATTGGGTACACTATATAAAGGAGTTGCTATATACTCTTGGTTTCGGTGAAGTATGGCTTAGCCAATCACCATCGAATGCTAAATCTATTTTACCTTGTATACGTCGAAGAATTTTTGACCAAGCTCAACAATATTGGAGGGGTTTATTAGAGATATTAGAGAATTCCTCGAAATACTTTTTTTATTTAAGCATATTGTAAACTATTTGTCCATTCAGTTTTATTTAACTAAGTACATGCCTTAGAAATATAGAATATGTTTAACAAAACTTCGTATGTCTACACATTCTTTGGAAATTGAAACCGGTCGTTATAGAAATATCGAGCGGAATAGGAGATATTGTGCAATTTGTAGGTCGACTTCTGAAGTAGAAGACGAATATCATTTTGTATCGAAATGTGATATATCAAAAAATACTGTTGGCAAAAACCTTCAATGTTTAAATTAATACAGTTATTGTGTGTCAATAACAATAAGGAATTAAGCCTTCTCGGCAAATTTATTTTTGAAACAAATAAGATAAGAGCTCGTACTCCACTTTTGTCTTGCTGTTTACACATTCCTATTATTTATTGTATATAATATGTTAACTGTACTCATGGGCCGTAAGGCCTACAGTCAATAAATTGAATTGAATTGAAAACAAAATACATACATACAAATGTATTAATCCTTTTCATTTCAGAAATTGTTTCGTTATGTGCCTTACCGTGTTTGAATGCCTGGCATGCTTTTTATAACTATCTACAGGAATGCCACATGTATATACATACCATCTGCATACTGTGACGTATTCGGGTACCATTCTAATAGCCACAAGTTTTATGAACATTCCTTAATTAAGGAAATTCCTTGATTTAAAATCATCTTGTATATGGTAAAGCATTTTGAATTAACTAGATTTCTCTTCAACTCCAATAACGCTACCATATGCAAAGAAACATAAGAACCTTTTGTAGGTAAGAGAACCGTTATGAAACTGATTCCCGAATACTTATTGAGGGCATTGCTCAAATAAACAATAATACTATTTTATTTCTAAAACCCCATTGATTCTTTAAAAATGTTTTATGTTTATCACTTATACATATGTAAGGTACTAATAAATACTTACATATTTGGTTTCCTCGGTAAATGACTTAGATGTATACTAATAAGCGTGTTGTGAAATTTTAATTAATTGTGCTTTATAATTACATGTAAGTTATTTATCTGTTATTGAAAGATCAGTTCCATTGATATTATATGAAATACTATATGGATCAGCTTGTTAATATTATTAAAAATATAAAACTAAAGAAAATTAAAAAGTCAAAAAAACAATCCCAATGGCTGTTACATGTACAATATGGTCAAATCCATTCTCGACAGTCAGTGTTACTCGTTACTCCATCTTCAAGTCTCATAAAAAAAAATCAGGTGGCATAGGTCTAGTGGTTACTGATTGTATGAATTATATTTCTATGTAAGTGTAAAGCGCGTTAGAGTGGCTTAATCTAGCTAGATGGGACGTTATATAAAATGTCGATATTATAACCATCATTATTATTATTATTGTAGTTTGAAACTAAGATCGCCCAAATCTTCTTTCATGTATACATGACAATTAACACAGAAAAACGTGTTTCTCCATTACAGGGAAGGTACCGTTGGAATAATAGTTGGTATAACGGTCGGATCGTTGGTTGGTCTCGGCATGCTCATATCACTGATCGTGCTTGTGTGCTTTCTCTGTAAGAGGAAGGGGCCAAGTGGTGGACATATTCTGTACTCTTCAGGTCAGTGTGCATTTAGAATACATAATCTGTTGTCAGTACAGCTTACTTTATACTGGGGTCAGTAAAGCTTACTTTATACTTAAGTCAGTAAAGCTTCCTTTATACTGTGGTCAGTAAATCTTACTTTATACTGTAGTCAGTTTATATAATCTGTGGTCAGTACAGCCTTCTTTATACTGTAGTCTGTATACATGTAGCTTACTTTATACTGTAGTCAGTCCTGATTACCTATACTGTAGTCAGTATAACTTACTTTATACTGTAGGCTGTGTAGCTTAATTTATACTTTAGTCAGTACAAAAAATATGTGGTCGGTACAGCCTACTGTATACTGTAGTCAGAATATATATCCTGTGGTCAGTAGAACTTAATTTATACTGTAGTCTGTATAACTTACTTTATACTTTAGTTAGTACATATAACCTGTGGTCAGTATAGCTTACTTTATACTTAAGTCAGTACATATAACCTGTGGTCAGTAGAACTTAATTTATACTGTAGTCTGTATAACTTACTTTATACTTTAGTCAGTATATATAACCTGTGGTCAGTAGAACTTACTTTATACTGTAGCAGGTATAGCTTACTTTGTACTGTAATCAGTACAGCTTATTTTATACTGTAGTCTGTATAGCTTACTTCATACTGTAGTCAGTACAGCTTATTTTATACTGTAGTCTGTACAGCTTACTTTATACTGTTGTCAGTACAGCTTATTTCTACTGTAGTCAGTACAGCTTACTTTCTACTGTAGTCAGTACAGCTTACTTTCTACTGTAGTCTGTATATTTTACTTTATACTGTAGACAATATAGCTTACATTATACTATAGTCAGTATATATAATATATGGTCAATACAGCTTACTTTATACTGTAGTCAGTACAGTTTACTTTATATTTTTGTCTGTATAGCTTACTTGATACTTTGGTCTGTATAGCTTACTTTACACTGTAGTCTTTACATATAATATGTGGTCAGTACAGCTTACTTTATACTGTAGTCAGTACAGCTTACTTTATACTGTTTTCTGTACATATAATCTGCGGTTAGTACAGCTTACTTTATACTGTAGTCAGTACATATAATATGTGGTCAGTACAGCTTACTTTATACTGTAGTCAGTACAGCTTACTTTATACTGTAGTCAGTACATATAATCTGTAGTCTGTATAGCTTACTTTATACTGTAGTCAGTACATATAATCTGTGGTTAGTACTGATTATTTAATACTGTAGTCAGTACATATAATATGTGGTCAGTACAGCAGTACTGACTACAGTATAAAGTAAGCTGAACTGACCATACATATATATACTGACTACAATAGTAATTAACCTGTACTGACTAGAGTGTAAAGTAAGCTGTACCGACTACAGTATAAAGTAAGCTGTCTGACTAAAATATAAAGTTAGCTGATATCCTGATAACTTGACCAATATTCAAAAACATTTTGAAACATTGATTATGAATTTCAGAATTAAAGGAGTAACCTTCCCCCCTTTCTCTTAATTAGGAAACAGGATAGCAATCCAACCATCTACCCCCCAACCAGGACCGGCGTGTCCTCCAACTCAACAACAACAACAACAACAACCGGTGTACGTACTCTCTGGCCAAGCAGTGGATTACCATCCTTCTCCGACTACACACCAAATACCCGGACAAAGCTCGGCGTACCCTCAGCCTCCCCAACCTGCGACTACACACGAGATACCCGGACAAAGCTCGGCGTACCCTCAGCCTTCCCAACCTCCAACTACTACCCAAATACAGCAGTAGTAGGATACTAGCACACCACAAGCTGACATCTTAACACGGCTCATATGAACAAGACCAAGCATCTATATAGACACCGCCGTTCTAAGATCGACATTAGTTGTACAACTTAGTTTCAATTATTTTAACGGTTTATTTTTGAAGAATAAATACATTTATCATTAATCTATTTAAAAGTTATTTTCAGAATTTGAGAGATTGTGCTTAGCCATACCGAGTACGTTATATCATACAATATAACTATTATTGCTAAAAAAATAAATAAATGTAAAAAAATGTGGGTGTTTTTCTTCTTTGTGTGCAAAACAATCACTAGAAAAACAAAGTCAGGAAACACTTCAATGTGTTTTTTTTCAAAATTTAATTAGCAGACACTGAAAACTAAACAAAGTACATATTTGCACCATATGGACATTACGGCCATGCCAGGCTCGTCGGTGGTATAATTAAAAAAGAAATGAAAATCCATATATAGTGTATAAAGCGTTGTAAAGTATGTAGAAAATAGCAAAAACCAAAATGTGTCTTAAAGTATTTTTTTAAGTTGTATCGTTACAAATTCACAACTTTGACTGCAACGGAGAAGTTACTCTTAACATAAGATCACGGCAAACCGAGGGGAGTGACAGTCCAGCGGAATTCTATACCGCCTGATAACGTAAACTATTTCCAAGACATACAAAGTAAGGCGTGCCAAAATGAATGCAAACTACAAGATCACGGCAAACCGAGGTGAGTGACAGTCCAGCGGAATCATATACCGCCTTATAACGCAAACTATATACTAGACATACAAAGGAAGTCGTGCGCAGATGAATGCAAGCTACAAGAGCACGGCAAACCGAGGGGAATGACAGTCCAGCGGAATTATATACCGACTTATAACGTAAACTATTTACTAGACATACAAAGTAAGTCGTGCCAAATTGAATGCAAGCTACAAGATCACGGCAAACCGAGGGGAGTGACAGTCCAGCGGAATTATATACCGCCTTATAACGTAAACTATTTAATAGACATACAAAGTAAGTCGTGCACAGATGAATATAAGCTACAAGATCACGGCAAACCGAGGGGAGTGACAGTCCAGCGGAATTATATACCGCCTTATAACGTAAACTATCTACTAGACATAAAAAGTAAGTCGTGCCAAGATGAATACAAGCTACAATATCACGGCAAACCGAAGGGAGTGACAGTCCAGCGGAATTGTATACCGCCTTATAAGGTAAACAATTTACTAGACATACAAAGTAAAAAGATAAGTATTTTTAGACACATTTTCATTCAATCTCTCGCTTTTGCATCATCATCTTTTTCACACCAATAACTGCTTTAACCGTATTCCTCCCAGATATTTGAAAAACACATTTTCTGACTTTAATCCAAACAAACGTGCAGGTGATCCTGAGTCAATAAATTTTACACATGAGCAAACAGGTTTTTGTTTTTTTTCATTACATTACAACAATTGCATGTATGATGCATTTGTCTATATTTTATTATAACCATCTTTCATATTGTTAACTTATCTATTAAACAATACTTTTATGCAGGTGAATATGATACGATATGAATCTACAAAATGTGATATTGACCGAGGTGAAGCCGCGAGGTTAATATCCCTTTTTCAGGTTCATATCACACCAGCACAAAATCCCATACCTGTTTTACAGTATATACTTCAACAATAGAATTTAAAAAGAACTCTAGACTCTGATTTTTTACGCGAGCCTCCGTGTAAAATTTAGACAGGGTTGAATCCAACAGTTCAGCATCGCAGATTTCGAAGACATCGTCAAGGTTAGATCTTTTCCTTAAGATAAGCATTGAGGACACGCACTGCATGCTCGGTGGTCTTTTTGTGTGAACAGCAGTCCCGTTACAGACGTATGGACGATTACCAGTACCGGAGACCGCAGTCCCGCTACAGACGTATGGT